>NC_090816.1:44846298-45149329 GCF_000390325.3 Nicotiana tomentosiformis | reverse complement strand
GGGAAAATTGCAGCAGCTTTTTAAGTCCAACTTTTGATCCGTTAACCATCCGAAACTCACCCGAGGCTCTCGGGACCTCAACCAAATATACCAACAAGTCCTAAAATATCATACGAACTTAGTCGAACCTCTAAATCACATCACACAACGCTAAAACCATGAATCGTACCCCAATTCAAGCTTAATGAAACTAAGAGTTTTCAACTTCTAGGTTCGATGTCGGAACCTATCAAATCAACTCCGATTGATCTCAAATTTTACACACAAGTCATAAATTACATAACGGAGCTATGAAAAATTTTGGAACTGGATTCCGA
The DNA here is from genome assembly GCF_000390325.3 of Nicotiana tomentosiformis. NCBI lineage: Eukaryota > Viridiplantae > Streptophyta > Magnoliopsida > Solanales > Solanaceae > Nicotiana > Nicotiana tomentosiformis. Next base: position 45,149,012 of record NC_090816.1, on the reverse strand, counting down.
CTCCGGTATCAAAAAGTCAACTCATCGGTCAAACTTCCATACTTAAATTCTTGTTTTTAGCCATTTCAAGCCTAATTTAATTACGGACTTCCAAATAAAATTCTGAACACGCTGCTAAGTCCAAAATTACCATACGGAGCTGTTGGAGTCATCAAAATTTTATTCCGGGGTCATTTTCTCAAAATGTTGACCGAAGTCAAACTTAGCACTTTAAGGCCAACTTAAGGAACAAAGTGTTCCGGTTTCACCCCAAACACTTTCAAATCCCGAACCAACCATCCCTGTAAGTCATAAATCATTACAAGCACCTACGAGAAGTTTTATTTTAGGGAACGGGGTTCTAATAGTTAAAATGACCGGTTGGGTCATTATATTCTCCACCTCTTAAACAAACGTTCGTCCTCGAACGGGTTTAGAATTGTAGCTGGAGTGCTGAATAAGTATGGATATCTGCTCTGCATGTCTTCCTCGGCCTCCCAAGTCGCTTCCTTGACTGGTTGGCCCCTCCACTGGACTTTTACTGCAGAAATTCTCTTGGACCTCAACTGGCGAACCCGTTTATTAACAATGGCAATTGGCTTCTCTTCATAACCCAAGCTATTATCTAGCTGAACTGTGCTGAAGTTTAACACATATGATAGGTCGGCATGATACTTCTGGAGCATAGATACGTGAAAAACCAGATGAACTCCCGATAGGCTTAAGGAATTAGTTCGAAAGTGTCAACATAGCGGAATTGAACTCTGGATGCAACTCCAGGATTTTTGGGATGGTTTGACACCGGCCTCGCATAGAACATTGAGTAATGCAGCTAGAGGCCCTTTGATGTAAAAGACAGCAGAGGAGATAGTCACTATTCTCGATGAATTGTCTGAAGATGCAAATCAATGGCCCTCTGAAAGTGCTGAAAGAAGAAGGGCGAATGGTATTCACCAGGTTGATGCTAACACATTTATGCAGGTACAACTTGATGCCATGGTGAAAGAGATAAGGAGGCTGAACTTAGCTTCAATACAAAGTGAGAATAGCTCAACTTGTGATATATATGAAAGAGGATACCCTACTCATGAGTGTCATGCCTCAATTGAGGAAGTAAATGCTGTGGGGAATTATAACTTCAATGCAATGGGTCAGAAGCACCTCGATTTTTCATGGGGTTCACCTGGGGGTACTGCAAATGCATGGCAATAAAACAACTCCAGATTCTAGGGACAAGGAGCTCCAGTCTTCCAAAATCAGCAAAGGCAGCAGTTTCAACCTCAACAATCCAATCAGCCTAGGCTAGAAGATCTGATGAAGTCTTTTATTGTCAAGACATATGAGAGGTTAGATGCTCATGGTGCAGCTATCAAAGAACTTGGCACAAGGCTGCGAAACTTGGAGAAACAAGTGGGACAAATTGCCGCCATATTGTCTGAAAGGATCCTAGGTACTTTGCCAGTTGAAACTGAAAGAAACCCCAAGGATACGGTAAATGCTGTAACTCTGAAAAGTGGACAAGTAGTGAAAGAGCCCACCCCTATCCAGAAAAAGGTGGGACCTAAAAAAGAAAGTAGGGAGTAGCTGAAAAATGAAGTTGATAAGAAGAAGAAAGGCAAGAAGGGAACAGAGAAAAACAAAAAGGAAGAGAATTCAAGAAGAATCTGAAGAGAGCAAACACATGCCTGCTTTACCTTTTCCCCAAAAGCTTTATAGAGAAAATCTGGACAAGCAATTTGAGAGATTTCTGGATATACTGAAACAAGTTAATGTAAATTTGCCATTCACAGAGGTGCTCTCCCAAATGCCAGCTTATGCTAAGTTCTTGAAGAAAATCCTGACAAAGAAGAGGAAGATAGAAGAGACCTTAGTGGTCAAGCTCACAGAGCATTACAGTGCAATCTTGCAAAACAAACTCCCACAAAGGTATAGAGATCCAGGGAGTTTTACTATACCTTGCTTATTAGGCACTCTTAATTTTGATAAGTCTTTGTTTGATTCTGGTACCTCAATTAATTTAATGCCTTTGTCTATTTACAGAAAACTAGAGAATGAGCTTGGAGAGATAAGGTCTGCACTAATATATTTGCAGCTGGCAGACCAACCAACTATAATACACGAGGGGATAGTGAAAGATGTCTTAGTTCGGGTAGATACGTTCATATTTCTAGTAGACTTTATAGTGGTGACGATGGAAGAGAACAAGGAGATACCCCTAATCTTAGAAAGACCATTCTTAGCAACGGGTAGAGAAATTTTAGATATACATGATAGAAAACTCATGCTTAGAGTGGGTGAAGAGACTGTGATGTTCGAGATGAATGTAGAGACGGGGGTGATAAAGGAGAAGCCAGCTGCAAGTGTTGAGTAGAAAGTGAAGGGTTCGAAAGAAAAGGCTGCAACGAGTGGAAAAGATAAGTGTGAGGTGTACCCCAAGAATGCTGAGAAGAAGATGTCTGCATGGATGTGTGCATTGGTTCGGGCGCATGGAATGGAGGCCGACTTCGACTCAGACCCCGACTGAAAATTCAGAGAAGTTTCCTTTACCTTATGTATTTTAATTGTATGTCATGGGGACTTGCCACAACTTTGAGTGTGGGGTGGGGGAAATTGTATGTTGTATGTATCTATGTTAGTAATTTAGTTATGTTGTTTTAGTAGTTAGAGATAGAAAAATGAAAAAAACCATAAAAATTTAAAATTTTTGACTTTTCCCGATAATGGATATCATTCGACGAGTTTCTTGAGGGATTAAAGTTGAAAGAAAAAGACAAAAAGATTTTATTTTGTTAGGTAGTGTAATAATTCCCCCTTGGGTTTTCTTTGTGTCGCGGTTCTTTTTCAAGGGTTTTGTTTGAACCGGGTGTAGTTAGTTTTTAATTTTTTGTTAGTAGTAGGGAACCTTATGATGTGTTTTGAATTGAAACAAATATCTCTTGACTCTATTATACCTTGAGAATAGTGAGTGCTTTAGTTGTGACGCTTAGGCTCAGTTTTTGACTCTCGTAGAAGTACCTTAAATTGTATGACCTTAACTTTGCTTAACTGCTTCGACTAGAGTGTCTTGATAATCCAATCTTGAGTGAGTTATGTGTCATGTGTGTGTGAGGTTTGTGTTATTCTGTGCATTGCATTTGATATCTAGAACTTGCCCCGTGTGTTTGCAAAGCGAAATAGTAGTTTTATTCAGTCTTGGAAGTGATATAGACGTTTCTTTGTTGAGACAATTATATATTATTACCCACCTAATTGTTATGTATCTTAGTTAAACCCGTTGAGCCTATAATCCTGTTTTTTTGGCAACCACATTGCAAGCCCTACCCATTTGTTTGAATTGACCATCTATTTGAACCTTGTACCTCTCTTGAGCACTTGAATTTGTTATGAACTTTGTAAAAGTTGAAGTGTGGGGTAGTTGGTTTGGCTTTTAAGTGGAACTAATGAAATAAGGAGAAAGGTGCAATGTTTTGAAAAATTAAGAGCCACATGAATTGAAAAAGAAAGAGAAAAAAAAATAGCAGTATTGTTGTGCAAAATATTCTTTGATAAGTGGTAACTCTTGTTGTAATTATGCTTAAAGAAGTGGGAGTTAATGTATAATTATGTTAAGGTGGAGTATTGTTTGACATAAGTGTGGGGTTTTGAATGTTAAATTGTATGTATTAAAGTGCTTAGGGAGGTATAGTCACTCTAATATCTAAATGTATCCTACCTGTCTCGCAGCATACATTACAACCAGTTAAAGTCCTACTTGATCATTGACTGAATGAACTCAATTACTAGAGTAGTACACTACGGGCAAGCCTATGGTGCATCTTTTGTGGCATATGAATGTTATTTCTGAGAGTGAGTGAATTCTTTCTATCTTACATTCCTAATTGTTCTTAAATTTGATTGTGTATGGAACTACTCTCTATTGTTGTATGATGGCACTAAATTCATGAAGGAAAAGTAATTCTTGACCTCTATGTTGAGTAAATGAGTGATTTGTGAATAATGCGTGGTACTTTTTAGTCAAATCTTGAGGCGAGGATGTTACGCTACTATGCTTAGTCTACTTTAAATATTCTTGGTGTAATGAGTTAGGGGAGTTGCTAAATAAGGTTGTGTCTATATAAAGTATGGTTTGATTGCTCGAAGACGAGCAACGGTTTAAGTGTGGGGTGTTGATGGTATGCTATAATCTCGTGTTTTAATCGCTTATTACATTCCAATTTACTGCACTTTAATTGAGTTCGAGCTTTAATCGCTAGTGTTTTGCACTATTTGTGTGTTTTATGCCTTGTAGGAGTGATTCCGAGCTATATAGATGTTATGGAATGAGTTCGAGTGATTTGGAACTTTGAAGTCTAAGTGAAAGCCCAAGAGAATAAGCCGGGATCACGTTCGGGGGTCGAGAACCACGTCGGGAAAGCTAAAAAGCAAGAAAAATCCGTACTCAGAGAAAATCCCACAACCGCGGCACGCCACAGCTGCCCAATTTTCCTGAAGCCTGTCAGAACAAGCTCTCTGAAGTTTTTCACAACCGCCCCATGTGGCACGCCTGTGCAATTTTTACAGAGTTATTATCCCAGTTCTCGCAGGAAAAGGTGTTTTCATCTGGGCCCGACCCTACTTATTATAAATACATGTAAAAATGTTATTTCATGGACTTTTGCCACATCTAAGACCTAAGGAGGCTAGAGAGAAGGTGGTGAAGCGAAAGCACAAGGGATTCATCATTCAATCCTCACTCAAGGCAAGAGTTTGGATCGTTTTATATTTTTCTTTATATTTGTGATGAATTACTCCATATCTATGTAGTAGTTCTCTTTAGGGATTGATGGATTTGGTGTATTGATATTTGTTTATGGATATTAACTCTTATTTTTATGCATTGAATAGTTTTGGGTGTTTTAATTCTTGCATCTATATTCATATGTTCATGTAATCGAGAGAGGCATACTTGTGATATCTTTGCATTATCTTGTTGGTTGAATTCATTAATTCTTCTTAGTAATCGAAAGAGGCTAGTTAAATTATTGTTTAGACCTAGTTATGAAGATGATCAGAAGAGGTTCTCCTAAAGACCAATCCACTATGAATTCTTGCATATCTTCACCAAGCTTAAATTGGTTCATATTGTGAGGTTGAGACTTAATCGAGAAAGGAGTTTCTACTAAACGTTTGAACTAATAATTGAGTGAATTCGAAAGACTCACTTGAACATTAGAAGTGAATTAACTAGAGTTAAATCCCAGACATTTATCTTGCACCTATCCAATCAACCCTTATTTTCTCCCAATGATATCTTCCTTGCTTACTTTCATTGCGGTTATCTTAGTCAATTAGCTCTAGATTCTTAGTTAATTTAGTTTTGGTCACATAATTCTCAACTGTTGATCATCTTGGATAAAACCCGAGGTATAAACTACGAAAATATTATTTAAATTTATTCCATGTGGATAGGATACTATATTATACTATATTCGACTAGCGAGCATATTTAAGTGTATGTTTTGCGCTCGTCAGTAGTGAAGGAAGGTCTTTCTGAACATGAAAAGAAAAAGAGATCTGAAGACTTACAGAAAAGATTCCATGATTCGGGAAGAGCAAGTGTTGTGGCTGGGATGATGTCCCTGGTAGCAATGATAACGAATCGTTCCATCCATCCACGATTGTTGTCATCATCAACGTTGGTGAGAAGGGAATAATGACCGCATTTTCTAAGTTTGAGCACACCCCACGAAAGATCTTTGGGGAGTAGGTTCATCATGTGTGCAAGAGTCAGGGTTTCCCTGATCTTAGAACATAACTAGCGGAGGCAAGCCACCGTACGCCACACAGATATGCCTACTTTTGCCAATATTTGGTACCCTGGTAATATTCTAAGATTATTGGGTCGATTCATTCATCCACTCCCAAAATGAAAGTGCCCAAAGTGAAAGGGTATGTATAAACATACATGAACCCTGATTTGGAAAAGGTGATCCTTTCTACCTCACTAGGGGTGAGGATTTTAATGTTGTTCCAATTACAATCCTCATTCACGACAGGGATGCTAGGAAGATGAATGGAAGAAGGATACCTATTAATAGGCTAGTGTCTGTCACTTTTGGGATTTCCAGGTTTTTTTTCCTTGAAGGTTGGATTTCGTGCTAAGGTAAAGAGGTATGATGGTGTTTACGGTTGGAGGTTCAGACTCGACATCAACCTCTTTGGTTTTGTTCTTCTTTGGACCTCCATCGAAGAGAAGGCCGGAATTTTCGAAGGCAGCAGTGTTAGAATACATGATGGTGAGAAATTTGTGAAAAAATATTTTTTACAGAGAAAGTTGAAGTTTGCAGTAGGGTTCTAAGATAAATTAGAGAAGAAGAAGAAATAAAGGTAAAGAGTAAAAATGAGGAGTAGTGGATAAGTTATAGACAGTAAAAATTGTGGTCATGATTACCTCGAAAACAGGCAAAAATATTTGTTGAATCACGGAACACTACGTGTTCGGGTCATTAAATGTGAGAAGATGTGCGTCCTTTCAACTGTCAGGAACCGTTCAAGAACTTTCCCGCCAAGAAAAGAACTCTTATCTACTTTCTGGTAACACTAAGTTGCGTCACAAGAAAGTAGGGGGACTATCTCTATGAGGTAAAATTTGTTAGTGACAGTTGGGCGAATGACAAAGTGACATGTGGAACTAAAGTCAGGTAAGACGTGAGTCAGCAAACAGCTGGCACCGGATGCAAACATGTGACTTGGTGCTAAATGAATCCCGAAGACAGAATAGCCAATAACAAAGATTCAAAATTTTGACATCGGATAGTATTCAATGAGCAGCCATTACAGAGAATATCTGTATTTATAGCCAACCGTTATGCAGCCATCAATGACAGTTTTATTCGCATTTAAGAGGAGCTTGATTTAGGGATCCTGTCTTCCTAAATAAAGCTATAAATAGGGGAATTAGCATCATTGGTAGACACGAAACACACTGTACGAAAAAGCTATAATCTACCCTCATTCTAGAGAATTGCTTTCTTTCTTTTATTCTTAATTTTGTTCTTGCCACTGCTACCGGAGAAGCTAAACACTTAACCAGGCTTGTATTTCCTTTAATTTTATCTCATAATCTTATTTCTGTTCTTATTCATTTTTTATTTTTGGGTCAAATCAATTCACTTGTCTACAAACTGCGTTACAAATTTAACTGTACCATTTTACGGGTAAACTTGTACTCAGAATTCCTCTATGCATACTACTAAAAATCATAGTATGACCGAAAATTAATGTTATAATTTTTAGTAAAAAAATCGAACTAATACTGAATATCTTCTAAGTTTTGTTGTAAAATCACAACACTCTGATATGGTCTGCCTGTAAAACCACTCCAGGCATCACCCTCATTTTGTACATCTCTTGGCATATTAGAACGTATATGATCTAATATAAATTTTGTCCCACAATTCCTAGCATTTTTATATCAGTGATCGCAATACTTACAAACACTATATGGAACACCATTAAAATGCACCAGCTTGAAATGCTTCTATGCTTGGGAATATCTCCTTTTTCCCAGTTCAACAACTTCATCATGTTTTAAAGGTCTTTGACTTTCGCCGTCTAAGAAAATAACATTAGAAGATGAAGCTGGTGGATTCTCTTTATTTTGAGATGCCGTGATTATCTAGTAAAACAAAGAAAAAAATATCACTAAAAGCTGAAAAATAGTTATGTAGCATAAAAGGCAGACAAATCCAGCAATATTGTGCAGTATAAAAGCAAGATTATAATAACAAGACTACATAGAAACAGAAACAAAGGAGAAGAAAACAAGTAGTGGTCCATTATCAAGAAAGCAAACACCATGTTTGGTTGTCAGCAGTAAAACAGAATACATGTCTCCATGACTTGTTTACATCTAACTTAACAAATTTATACTTTCAAATTATATCATGTTCGCTTTCATGTTGTGCCACCTCTCGTGCAGTAACTATAGAGTATATTTATTCGCAGTCTTCTCTTCTTGTGCGACTCATACTATTTAGAAATTGGAGGCTTTCAATTGTCAAATAAGTGTAGTTCTCTTACAACTTTACCATGAATATTACAATGTAAGTTTTAGCTTTTGTTTAAGTAGAATTTACTAGTAGATGTTAATTAGTTAATTCATTCAGGATTAATCTGTTATGAATTTTCTATTCTAGCAGCAAAAGTAGTACTTTATTCACATTCAGTGCGGTGAACTAATACCTGTTTTTCTGTTAGCTTGTAGGGTGGCCGTGAGAAATTGAAGCAACATTCAATCGAAGTTAAAGAAAATAAACACAAAACTAATTGAAGGATAAGTTTGTATACGGTCAAAACGGTATTTAACCTTCGTACGACGGGTGAAGATGGACCGAAGAGCATCTACATAATATCGAGGTGAGATTTGAAGAAGGCACGAACAAGCTTCGAGTTTCGGAATCAGATTAAATACCGAGCTCGACGCCATTATCGAGTTCGAGTCCAAATCGAACTATTCTGAGAAGCGACAAAATCGAGCTTAAGAGCCAGAGGTCAACCAATACCGAGCCCAAGTCAATACCGGACCCCGAGTCGGCATCGAGCTCAAACCCGCATCGAGCTCTAAAACTGGAAACCGACCAATACCGAGTCCGATCAAGATCGAGCTCATAGACAAGAGCCATTACAGCCGCACTAAGGGAGAGAGTCTCGGCGGGAATTAGGGAAAAACTGATTTATCATGGGTTTTTCACTATGTATTTTTAATTATATCTAAAGTAAGATCCCCCACTATAAAAGGGATGGCTATATTTCTGTAAATGATCAAGTTTTACACACATTGTAACTCATATGTCATACACTCCCATATTGAAGAATTATCTTTTTTTAGCTTCATAAGATTGATTCATCTTGCTTAATCCATAAATCATCCTCTTTTCAACTTTGCTTATTTTTCATCCTTACATTCAATATTCGATATTTCTATTTACTCTTACGATTTGTGTCAAGTTATACCATATACCGATAGAACTACGTACAAATTCAATTATATCCGTTTTTCGGGTAAACAGTTTAGCGGCCACCGTGGGGCTAAGGATAATAGTGATTATTTGATACGAATCTGCAAAAACACACCATTTTACGCTTGTTTTTGAAAGTATCTTTGATTTCGAATTAGCAACGACGAGTTCACAATTAAATGGCCTTGCCTATCGACAACGAAGCTGGCCTTCAAGGTAAGAACAACTTGACGCCCAGAGCCGGAATAATACTTATCGACACCGTTGGAGCTCGAGTCGAAGTACCATTAGACGTTAATTCGCATGTGACCATTTAGGCAAACCTACGTTCTGAACCTGAAAATAGCATTCATGGTGGTACTCGATCTGCAGCTCGAGAAACCCATAACGTGGAGGAAAACGGAATCAGCTTGTGTATGATTTTTGAAATATTTCAAGCTCAACAGGTAGCGATAGCTCAGTTGCAGAGTCAAACCCAGGTACCGAGCAGGCCGGAGCCCAGTCTACCCCGAGAAATCACCCACAAAACGGAGTCAGCAATAATAAGATCAAATGAGCAAGAGTCGGGGACTAATTCCGAAATTGCTAAGATACTCGAGGAACTCATAAAACGGATCGAAGCAAATGATAAAAGAGTAGAAACATATAACTCCCGGGTCGATCAGATCCCGGGGGCACCACCAATGTTGAAAGGGCTGGATTCCAAAAAATTCGTGCAAAAGCCTTTTCCACCAAGTGCAGCCCTAAAACCGACCCCTAGAAAATTCTGCATGCTCGAGATTCCTAAATATAATGGAATGACTGACCCCAACGAACACGTCACCTCTTACACATATGACATCAAGGGTAACAATTTAGAAGACGATGAAATCGAATATGTGCTATTGAAAATATTCGGAGAGACTCTCTCGAAGGGAGCAATGATTTGGTATCACAACCTACCACCAAACTCCATTGACTCATTTGCCATATTGGCAGACTCTTTCGTAAAGGCACACGCAGTAGCGATAAAGGTAACGAGGAAATCGGACCTTTTCAAGGTAAGACAAAAGAATAATGAAATGCTGAGAGAATTCGTGTCCCGATTTCAAGTGGAACACATGGAATTGCCACCGGTCATAGATGATTGGGCCGTTCAAGATTTCACCTAAGGATTGAACGAGCAGAGTTCGGTAGCATCACGTCGGTTGAAATAAAATTTGATCGAATATCCAGCTGTAACTTGGGCAGATGTGCACAACCGATATCAATCAAAGATCAGGGCCGAGGACGACCAATTTGGAGCCCCTTCCGGTTCAATACATCCAAATAGGTCGATAGTTAAAAACCAAAGGGACGTCGCCAGGGATTCAAGGTCGAACAAATACCGATATCAACCATATACCACAGATTGAAGGAACAATGGTTCGGAACACAATTCTGCTCGGAACAATCGAAGAAGTGATCGAGTACAGAATTCTCGGGGACTTATGAGCAAAAGTGGTTTTAAAAAGTATGCCGATCCCACAGAAGCACCTCGATTTTCTGAATATAATTTTAGCATCGATGCATCAGACATTGTGTGCAATCGGAAGGATCAAAGATACGAGGTGGCCCAGACCCATACAAACCGATCCTTCCCAAAGAAACCCGAATTTGATGTGCAAGTATCATGGCACGCATGGTCACAAGACCAAAGATTGTAGGCAATTAAGGGAAGAGGTAGCCCATCTATTCAGTGAGGGCTGCCTTCAAGAGTTCCTCAGCGATCGAGCCAAAATTAATTTTAGAGAAAGGGACGCCAACATAAAAAACGAATAGAAGGAACCCCAACATGTCATTTATATGATCGTCGGTGGGGTCGGCATTCCACAAGGACCCATATTCAAACGCACTAAGGTATCAATCACTAGGGAAAAATGAGCCCGAGATTATGTGCCCGAAGGCACTTTATCGTTCAACAACGAAGAAGCAGAAGGCATTTCTCAGCCCCACAACGACGCTCTAGTAATTTCTATCTTATTAAATAAAGTTCAAGTTAAGAGTGTTTTAGTGGATCCAAGCAGCTCGACGAATATCATCTGATCAAGGGTCGTGGAGCAACTCGGCATACAAAATCAAATCGTATCCGTAGCTCGGGTCTTAAACGGCTTCAATATGGCCAGTGAAACATCTAAATGGGAGATTACTTTACCGGTGAACGTGGCTGGAACCATTCAAGCTAATAAGTTCCACATAATAGAGGGTGACATGAGGTACAATGCCCTATTCGGAAGGCCTTGGATCCGCAATATGAGGTCAGTCCCTTCAACTCTCCACCAGATGATAAAATTCCCAACGTCGGACGGTGTAAAAATAGTATACGGAGAGCAGCATGAAGCAAAGGAAATATTTGCGGTCAATAGGTAACACCGATATCAACACTATCAACCTCGGAAAGGTCGAACATCGAAGGTAAATAGGAAGTCAAATAGCAATCACAAATGCCAGCTTCGACCGAATTGAGGAAACAGAAGGTAGAAGAAGAAGATGAGGATTTTCTGACCCCTCGAACTTTTATTGTTCCCAGGGATTCTGATGCCACCAAATCAACGGTCGAAGAGTTGGAGCAGGTTATATTGATCGAGTTCCTTCCCGAGCAAAAGGTATACTTGGGAACGGGATTAACCGCCGAACTCAGGAAAAAGCTTATTCAATTTCTTATTGATAACATAGATTGTTTTGCTTGGTCCCATTTAGACATAACAAGGATCCCACCGGATATAACGACGCATCGGCTAAGTCTCTACACTAGGTTCAAACCGGTGAAGCAAAAGAGAAGACCCCAGTCTGAGGTAAAGCACGCATTCGTAAAGAACGAGGTAACTAAACTTCTCAAAATAGGGTCCATTTGGGAAGTGAAATATCCCGAATGGTTAGCCAATGTTGTTGTAGTCCCTTAAAAAGGGAACAAACTTTGAATGTGTGTAGATTATAAGGATCTAAACAAGGCGTGCCCCAAAGATTCCTTTTCTCTGCCTAACATCGATCGCATGATCGATGCCACGGCCGGCCACGAGATCCTTACTTTTCTCGATGCCTATTCCGGGTATAATCAAATCCAAATGAACCCGGAGGACCGAGAAAAAACTTCATTTATCACCAAGTATGGAACATATTGTTATAATGTAATGCGTTTCGGGCTAAAAAATACAGGAGCTACTTACCAACGCCTAGTAAATAAGATGTTCGAGGAGAAAATAGGTAAATCGATAGAAATTTATATTGATGAAATGCTAGTTAAGTCCCTGCGCGCAGAGGACCATTTGGCTCATTTGCAGGAAATGTTCGAAATTTTGAGAAAATACAACATGAAGCTCAACCCCGAGAAATGTTCTTTCGGGGTCGGGTCGGGCAAGTTCCTTGTCTTTATGGTATCAAATCGAGGGATCGAGATCAACCCCGATAAAATCAAGGCCATCGAAGACATCACCATCGTAGATAGTGTAAAAGTCGTGCAGAGGCTAACCGGAAGGATAACTGCCTTAGGCCGATTCATTTTGAAGTCGTCGGATTGAAGCCACAGTTTTTTCTCTCTACCCAAAAAAAAGAACGATTTCGCCTGAACCCCGGAATGCCAACAGGCATTAGAGGAATTGAAGCGATACCTATCAAGCCCACCGCTGCTTCACACTCCGAAGGCAAAAGAGAAACTTTGCTTGTACTTAGCGGTATAGGAAATAGCGGTAAGTGGTGTCCTAGTTTGAGAAGAGCAAGGTACACAATTTCTCATTTATTATGTAAGTCGAACCTTAGGGGAAGCAGAAACTAGATATCCATACTTAGAGAAATTAGCACTTGCACTGATAAGAGCCTCTAGAAAGTTAAAACCGTACTTTTAATGTCACCCTATATTCGTATTAACCACTTACCCACTTACAATATTTTGCACAAGCTCAAACTATCAGGACGATTGGTCAAATGGGATGTCGAACTCAGTGGGTACGATATCGAATAACAACTTCAGAAGGCCATCAAGTCTCAAATTTTAGCGGACTTCGTGGCCGATTTTACGCCAACTCTCGTACCCAAAGTTGATAAGGAACTCTTGTTGAAATTGGGTACATCATCGGGGTTATGGGCCCTTTTCACAGACGGGGCTTCGAACATGAAGGGGTGCGGGCTAGGCATCATTTTAAAGACGCCCACGGGTAACACTATTAGGCAATCTATCAAAACTACTAGGTTGACTAACAACAAGGCCTAGTATGAGGCCATGATTGCAGGTGTCGAGCTAGCTAAAAGCTTGGGAGTAGAAGTCATTGAAGCCAAGTGTGACTCTTTACTGGTGGTAAATAAAGTAAACAAAAAATTCGAAGTTCGATAGGAAAGAATGCAAAGGTATTTGGACAAACTACAGGTAACTTTGCACCGTTTCAAAGAATGAACTTTACAACATGTACCTCGAGAACAAAATAGTGAGGCCGATGCACTAGCAAATTTAGGGTCATCGGTCGAGGAAGATGAGATCAACTCGGGGACTATCGTTCAACTCTCGAGATCCATGATTGAGGAAGGTCATGCCGAGATAAACTCTACAAGCTTAACCTGAGATTGGAGGAATAAGTATATTGAACACTTGGAGAACGGAAAGCTCCCATCGGACCCTAAATATTCGAGAGCCCTATGAATCAAAGCTGCTCGATTCACATTGACTGCAGATGGAACGTTATACCGAAGGACATTCGATGGACCATTGGCAGTATGCTTAGGACTAGGAGACACCGACTACATCCTATATGAGATTCAAAGGAGTTTGTTCGAAAATGTGATAAATGTCAAAGATTTGCACTGATGATCCATCAGCCCGGAGAGAAACTTCACTCAGTCCTATCCCCATGGCCATTCATGAAATGGGGAATGGATATCGTCGGCCCTCTGCCATCGGCCCCAAGTAAAGCTAAGTTCATTTTATTTATGACTGACTATTTCTCTAAATGGGTTGAAGCACAGGCATTCAATAAAGTAAGAGAAAAATAGGTTATAGACTTCATTTGGGATCATATCGTATGTCAATTTGGGATACCCACCGAAATAGTGTGTGACAATGGGAAATAATTTATCGGCAGCAAAGTGACGAAATTCCTCGAAGACCACAAAATAAAAAGGATATTATCAACACTGTATCACCCTAGTGGGAACGGACAGGCCGAATTGACAAACAGGACTATCATTCAAAACCTAAAGAAAAGGTTAAACGACGCTAAGGAAAAATGAAGAGAAATTCTACCCGAAATTCTTTGGGCATATCGAACAACGTCAAAATCCAGTATGGGGGCAACCCCGTTCTCCTTAGTATATGGCTCCAAAGCCTTGATTCCAGTCGAAGTAGGGGAACCCAGTGCCATGTTTCAATATACAACAGAAGATTTAAACCACGAGGCTATGAATGCTAGCCTCGAATTACTGGATAAAAACGAGAAGCCGCTCTCATCCAATTGGCCACCCAAAAGCAGCGGATCGAAAGATACTATAATCGAATAACCAATCTTCGCCATTTTAAAATTGAGGACTTAGTACTAAGGAAAGTCACCCTCAGCACCCGAAATACAAATGAAGAAAAATTGGGTCCAAACTAGGAAGGACCGTATCAGGCACTCGAAAACGTCGGTAAAGTATCCTACAAGCTCAGTATTATAAACGACAAACAACTACCAAGAAATTGGAACATGTCGCACCTAAAACGATACTGCTGCTAAGGTATGACCCTCCCATGTTCGTTTATATTTCGAAACTAACCATTGCAGGAGTTCGATCAGGAACACAGATGGATTATTCCACATGAAGCCTTAGGTATGAAAGCACGCGTTGTACTCTTTTTCCCTTAGACCGGTTTTATCCTAAATGAGTTTTTTGGCAAGGTTTTTAATGAGGCAACCATTGATCGTGCTAACTTAGAACGATTCAACAGTATCCGAGGCCTCTTTACAATTAACCTCGATTACGAGGGGGGGGGGAGGGGATGGGTATCAAGTTCGATGGAAGAGAGTTACTTCATAACAACACGGTTCCGATAGGAAAAATGGTAAGAGCCAAATGGTCAAAACGAACAATGCTCGTGTAGGTTGCTCGATCCCTGGTACAAAATATAAACACATGTATAATGACTTAAAAAGAAATTCTTTGCCTATATCTCATGTCTCAAAATCCATCCTCTATTTCATGATCTATTACGCAAACAGGCTCAAGGATCGACCATTAGCCTACTAATCAGGGACTGCCAACCGAAGAATCAATGAAGCCAAGCCCCACACAAAGCCTACGGTCTACCTTACTTCGAGTTCGAGCAATCATTCACTCAACTATAAAGCCTACGGGCTACCTTTTCTCGAGTTCGAGCAAAGCACTCACTTGACTATTAAGCCTACGGGCTACCTTACTTCGAGTTCGAGCAATCACCCACTCAACTATTAAGCCTACGGGCTACCTTACTTCGAGTTTGAGCAATCACTCACTCGACTATTAAGCCTACGGGCTATATTACTTCGAGTTCGAGCAATCACTCACTCGACTACTAAACCTATGGGCTATATTACTTCGAGTTCGAGCAATCACTCACTCGATCACTAAGCCTACGGGCTATATTACTTCGAGTTCGAGCAATCGCTCACTCGACCACTAAGCCTACGGGCTATATTACTTCGAGTTCGAGCAATCGCTCAATCAACCACTAAGCCTACGGGCTATATTGCTTCGAGTTCGAGCAATCACTCACTCGACCACTAAGCCTACGGGCTATATTACTTTGAGTTCGAGCAATCACTCACTCGACCACTAAGCCTATGGGTTATATTACTTCGAGTTCGAGCAATCACTCACTCGACCACTAAGCCTACGAACTATATTACTTTGAGTTCGAGTAATCCCTCACTCGACCACTAAGCGTACGGGCTATATTACTTCGGGTGTGAGCAATCTCTCACTCGACCTCTAAGCCTACGGGCTATATTACTTCGAGTTCGAGTAATCACTCACTCGACCTCTAAGCTTATGGGCTACCTTATTTCGAGTTTGAAAAAGCACTCGCTCGGTTATAAATCCTACGGGCTACCTTTCTTCGAGTTCGAGCAAAGAACTCACTCGACTTTTAAGCCTACGGGCTACCTTACTTCGAGTTCGAGAAATCACTCACTCGACTATTAAGCCTACGGGCTGCCTTACTTCGAGTTCGAGCAATCACTAACTCGACTATTAAGCCTACGGGCTATATTACTTCGAGTTCGAGCAATCACTCACTCGACCACTAAGCCTACGGGCTATATTACTTCGGGTTCGAGAAATCGCTCACTCGACCTCTAAGACAACGGGCTATATTACTTCGAGTTTGAGCAATCACTCACTCGACCTCTAATCCTACGTTCTACCTTATTTCGAGTTTGAGCAAGCATTCACTTGGTTATAAAGGCTACAAGGTCCTAATTCGATCAAATTGCCTAAAGCCTTATGAAAACCTTCATAAGGCATGAATGAAATAAAATCTTCACAAGGCAGAGAATAAAACAGAGGCAAATCGGGAAAAGAAAATATCTTTATATATATATATATACAAGAGTGTTTACAACGTCCGAACAGGACCCTACACAAAAAGCCAAAATGGAAACTAAGGGCTAAGTTTCTTGGTTATCTCCCGGGGCGATCTCTTCTCCATCGGGCTCCTCCTTTCTCTCGGACCCACTCTCGCTCCCATCATCATCATCATCGGAAGCCAAGGCTTTAGCATCGACTTCGAGCTCTTTAGCCTTTTTTATCTCTTCAGTAAGATTGAACCCTCGATCATGGATCTCCTCGAGGGTCACCCTCCGAGATTGGCATTTAGCAAGTTTAGAAACCCAATGTGCTCGAGTTTTAGCGGTCTTGACTGCCTCTCTTGCTTGTACCTGAGCAGCTTCAGCAACAGCCCGATAGACAGCCGGCCACGAATGCATCCGCATTGACCTTTGCTTTTTTGGCATCAAATTTGGACTTGGCAAGTTCGGAGGCCAACCGAGCCTCGAGCTCCTCTATTTTTCTTGCTTGAACCGAGCTCTTCTCCTTCATGCTTTGAAGTTGGTTTTCGGCTGATGATAATTGGGCTCGAGTAGTTTCTTTTTCTGCGGCAAGACGGTCCATTCCATCTTTCTATCCCAAGGTCTCCGCCCTTATCATATCGACCTCCTCACGAAGCTTCCCAATCACCTCATGCTTCTGCTGCAGCTATGAGATCGAAATATTAGCCACTGTTCCAGAATCAAACCCATGGGGTTTTAAGATTACCATTACCTGCTCGGTCATGTTGGTCTGGTCTTGTTGAGCCTTGCCAATTCAGCTCGATGGTCCTTGATTTCTTCTTCCCTTTGTCCGAAGAAGAGTCTAAGGACGTTCCTCTCTTCCGTGACCCGTCGGAGGTCGGCCTCGTACCGACGCAGCTCAGCTCGAGACCGAGAACATGCTTCTCGATGAACCGCTGCGGCCTACGAAGAAAGCAGAAAAGAAGTTAGAAAAGAATAGCAAACATTAAAGTTGTATCAACGAAGGGAGTTAGAGCTTACCCATTTCAGAGCTTGTTGCACTTCACAGAAAAGGCCCGACACATCACTAGGGACAGCAACATCCTCGACACCAATAAATAAATCACGAAAGGGGTCCTCCTCTTCAAGAGACAGGTCTACCTCGAGGGCCCCCAAAGTTTGGGCTTCCCGAATAGCCCCTTCGGAAAAATTAGGGAGAGTGGGCGAGTCTCCAATTACTATTGCTCCAAGCGACTGGCTTGGGGCGTTCTCCTCAGTTTGGAGAGCTTCAAGACCGGCCCCTTCAGATATACCCACTATTTGTTGACTTCGGTAGGAAGCATCCTCGATCTCTAACAATTCGGGGACTCTACCCGAATCTTTCTCCGATACCACCTCAGTTCGAGGCGGAGACACACAAACCACCATCGATCCAGCTGCCTTTGAGGCATTGAGGGTTTTCTTCACTCGGGCCATCAGTACAGACCCGTCATCTTCTTCTTCCTCGTCTTCATCCATTAGATGCCGAAGTGATTCTTCAGTCAAAGGGATGGTATTCTTCCTCGGCTTACGAGTCGTCCTCGTCTTCAATTTTGGATCTTCGGAAGTAGAGGCCCTTTTTCTCTTATTATCCTTCACCGGCTTTGGAACAAAGGCCGAAGTCTCTTCCTCGTCAGACGGGGCCTCAAAATCGCATCTTTTCCCAGGCCTACATACAAGAAAATTGATTAAGTATATGGAAAACGCTTCGTCCGAACTATCAAAGATACGAGAAAAAGGCTTACCATAATTTTTGGCCTCCCATCGGCCCTTTGACAAATCACGCCATGAGCGCTCGGTGTATGTAGAAGTCGAAGCCAGGTCCCGTACCCAGTTCTTAAGGTCAGGAACTGCACCAGATATCCAAGGAACCGCTGCATCAAAAAAAGGGATATCAGTGAGAAAGAAACGAAGGAACAAAACAATAGGAGATAACAACAGAATTACACTTATGCTTCATGTTCCACTCCTTAGGAAATGGCATCTTCTCTGCCGGTATTAGGTCCGAAGTCTTCACTCGAACGAACCTACCTATCCAACCTCGATCCTTGTCCTCGTCTATACTCGAGAACAAAACCTTGGTGGCCCAGTGCTAAAGTTTTATTAACCCACCTCGAAAGAGGCGGGGGCTGTACAACTGAATGAGGTGGTCGAGGGTGAAAGGCATCCCCTCTATCTTGTTCACGAAGAAGCGAATCAGAATAACGATCCGCCAAAATGAAGGATGGATTTGGCCAAGGGTTATTCGGTATTGGCGGCAAAAATTAAAGATGACAGGGTCGAGGGGACCCAGTGTTAAAGGGTAAGTATACACACTTAAAAATCCTTTCACATAAGTAGTGATATCTTCTTCGGGAGCCGGGATTATCACTTCTATTTTCTCACAGTTACAATCTTTCCTTAGCTGCTTGAGATGCCCCTCGGTTATTGAGCACATATACCTCGATATTGGCTCGCATCGACTAGGAACCGACGAACCTTTATCGGCCTTAAAATCGAAAGTAAGAACACACACCCCAGGAACACACTCCTCAGGTCGTGGCTCCACCGGTGTTTTGTCGACGGCAGGCTGTGAAGAAGAAGCTTTTTCTTTTTAAGGAACGGTTTTTGATGTTTTCGCCATTTTGGATTTAAGAATCGAAAAAGGAAGGAGATAACAAAGATCTGATGTTTTAAAGAAAGATTTTGCAGTAAAAATCACAGAAGAAAGATTTTACAGTGAAAAATCACAGATTTACAGATGAACTCAGAAGATGCAAGAAAGAACTTTAGAGAATTTGGAGATTGGAGATGTTAAATTGATAAATGGTAAAGAAAGGGGTTATTTATAGATTGAGCAACGTCGGTTCAGTATCAACAATGGTCGATCGTCGTCTGACACGCATTAAATGCCTTGATAAACTAAACCGACGGGACAACTATCATGTACGTCATGATCAAGCTCGATGCAAACGTCAGCGTATATCTAATCGAGCCGTTGGAAAATCATATCGTTTCTCGCCATATCCTTCCCGAGAAATGAGGGGACTATCTGTATACGGTCAAAACCGTTTTCAACCTTCGTACGATTGGTGAAGATGGGCCGAAGAAGATCTTCATAATATCGAGGTGAGATTTGAAGAAGGTATGAACAAGTTTCGAGTTTTGGAGTCAGATTAAATACCGAGCTCGATGCCATTATCGAGCTTGAGTCCAAATCGAACTATAGTGAGAAGCGATGAAATTGAGCTTAAGAGCCAGAGGCCAACCAATACCGAGCCCAAGTCAATACCGGACCCCGAGTCGGCATCGAGCTCAAACCCGTATCGAGCTCTAAAACTGGAAATTGACCAATACCGAGTCCGATCAAGATCGAGCTCATAGACAAGAGCCGTTACAGCGGCACTAAGGGAGAGAATCTCGACGAAAATTAGGAAAAAGCTGATTTATTATGGGTTCCCCACTATGTATTTTTAATTATATCTAAAGTAGGATCCCCCCACTATAAAAGGGATGCCTATATTTCTCTAAATGATCGCGTTTTACACATATTGTAACTCATATATCGTACACTCCCATATTGAAGAATTATCCCTTTTTAGCTTCATAAGATTGATTCATATTGCTTAATACATAAATCATCCTCTTTTTAACTTTGCTTATTTTTCATCCTTACATTCAATATTCGATATTTCTATTTACTCTTACGATTTGAGAGTCTTGTTTATGGAAAAAATTTCGGGATAAGTGTTAGCCTACTATTTATGTTTGCCTCTTTGTGAGGTTGTTCTCTCGATATTTTATACTCTTTTTTATAGTGAATTGCTCATTCTGCCTGTGGACAGATCAATTGATCGAATCACGTTAAATGTTTGTGTCTCTTTTAGTATATATTTTTTATTATCTGATTTATCATCGCTCAAGATTTGTTTTACTAGTTTTCGCATGACACCTGATTATTTTGATCCTAATATTTTTTTCCGAAGTATATTAGTTCAAGGACTTTAATAAATTGAAAAAGACAAATGACGAGTAAGTAAATCCCAATCGAGAACCTAAACGCTAATTCGAATTCCTAAAATGTTAGATGGCAAAATAGCCTCCTGGCCACTTAAACTTACACCTGATTTCCAACCCGGTAAAGGAACTTATAACTTTTTCATTTGAACACCTCAACTCATACATTTGTGAACTAATAAACCTCTCAAATAAAGCGTGTATAGCAAATGCGCTGACATTATAACACGTCATATTTTAGGACTAGTTGTGGTTTGACATATATAATTTGTGGGTCTCACTTATTTTAACAAACTAGTTCTGGACACGTGTGTTGCACGTGGAACCCATGTTAATTGATTTAAAAATTTAAGAAAATGACATGCATCTATAAAGAGAAAAAAAGTAAAAAAGAAAGAAAGAAGAGTTAATGCAACATATATAGCCAGAAACAGAGGAATGAGTGTATTTGTCACATAATTAGTACTACAATATTTTACCTTGAAATTGAAATATACTTCCAATAAGATTGTAAAATCATAAAGCAATTGCAAAAACTGGATTCGCTAAAGATTTTCAAGTTTTCATTTTATATATACGGAGCAAATAAAAATTTCTAAGATCAAACAAATATAATTTATAACCGCCATAAGATAATATAAAAAATACCATTTTCTTTTGCACTGCTACTTGTTAGGGGAAATGCCCTGAAAGTTATAATATATTTACATGGTGAGTCAAGTATGTAATTTGTGCATAACTTATATAAGTACAACAATTGATTTTTGAGGAGCAAATTTGGCTCATTCCCCGGCGAGGTAATTGAAAGAGATTGTAGAGAGAATTTCTTTTAAATGCTATAGCCTACCATCAACAAAATAGATTTTCATGCTACAACACTCATTTCCATATTAAGTCCATACATAAGATACCTTGCTGATACATGGTTGTTGTTGGTCTTGATAGCGAGAGGCTGAGCTAGGATTTCAAGCATATGGTTTGAAATTCTAATTTTTTTAAGTTATTAGGTCAAATATAGAGTTTGAAAATTACTGGGTTTGGCCAAACGCATTTCCGACACTCTAACTTTGCCCTGTTGATAGCACTTTTTTTGACATACTTCTTGATCTTTGAAAGAACCAGCATGCAGAAACAATATATATCAACTGTTAAAAAGAAAGAGAATACTCGACAATATTTTGTGATAGTTTGGGATTGAGCCTTATTTGTTGTTGTTGTACATGTATGGATGAAGCATGCTATTATAAACTATAGAGACAGGATGTAGGCGAAGAGTACCACAAATAAAATATCAATAATATTGTCATTGAACTTTTAAGAAATACTAAAATGTTCCATCAAAAGAAAACCAAAGATATGTCAATATGGTCTTTATATAAATTTGAATGCACATGTAACTAATAAGTACAATATTCAAATTCAAAAGCTAAGACACTACTCCATATGCTAACATAATGAAACACGCTTAAAATTTCACAACAGTGATATAAATAGTTTGATGTCTTAAAATTAGTGATGTGCTGGACTTCTAAAGCTCCTTATATAAGAAATTAAGAAGAGTAATTTGAAGAATTGAGAAAGATCTGCTAGAAATAGTCCTTGACGTCGTCAGAGCCAATAATACTGGAGAAGCAGAGTTGATGGAGATAGAACATTTTCTTGCCTTTATATATATCCTCCTTTTCAGTTGGATGGTGTTGCTTGAACTTTCCCAAATGTTGTTTTATTGAATTAGTTTACAATAAATAATTCATTGTGCCTCTTCAAATATTCCAACTTTTTTAGAGAAACGAAGCAGTTGGCTAATGCAAGTGTAGTTAATTAATGTGTTAACATATGAAAGGAATGATATTTATTAATTTATTGAATTATGGGTACTTGTAACAGAAGGAATATTTATTTTCTTTTATACAAAAATATTGAAAGTGTTCAAATGAAGGGTGAAATGTGGAATTGTAACGGAAGAAATATGTTTTTTTGTAATACAAAAATATTGAAACTGTTCTATTGAAGGATAAAATGTGGGTATTTTCGTAATTCAAGTTTAGAGATAGAGGCTTCCCACTTTATATATATATATATATGATTTATCAAAATTTTAATTTCATGGTTTTCCTTTTCTTCTTCATGGCAATCTACAGATAAGCCAACCCCACCATTTTTTTTTCATCCAAACACATTAACTCGTCACTCACATCTCTACCGTCAGCACCACCACACCACTACAAATAAGTCAAAATCGCTAAAATTTATCTGCGCGAAGACCAGAAAAAAGGAAAAAATAAGCAACAAAGATAACTCGATTAGTTGTTCTCTCTCTAAAACCACAAGCTCACCACTCCCTTCCCACCTATGGGCCATCACAAAACTACACTAGAATACTCCCCCACTTTAAAGCTATCGTTGATCTTTTCTGGAATTTCAAAATTGATTTTTGCTTTGTTTTTGCCTAATTCAAAAATTGGCATATAAGTTTTGTATTCTTAATCTCCTTCTCAACTATAATCTTGACTTTCACTGGAAGAATAGTCTGAGAGAAAATTGAAGGGTGCTTGTGACAGTAAAATTATTGGGGTTTGATTTGGAAGTAAGAGAAAGAAAATGAATGTATTGGTTGGGGGGTTGGCGTATAGTGGTAGAGGAAGAAGGGAGAGAGGGTGTAATGGTAAAAAAAAAAAGATGGGATTTGAGCCTTTCTTTCTTTTTCTTTTATTACATTATTTTTTTATTTTAAAATTTTTTTAATCCAAAATTACTGTACTCACGCACGCTAATTATGTGAGCCCAACTTTGTCCATGTCACATGTGCTCTTGCCACATAAGCATAGTCAATGGTCAAATGTGTTTATTAATTTATATATGTACTAGTTGAGGTATTGAAATGGAAAAGTTGTAAGTTTCTTTACCGGATTGATAATCCGGGGCAAGTTTAAGTAGCGATGAGGTCATTTTGCCAATGTTAGATTACCGTAATAGCCCTTCAGAAAAATCTAACACTAGTATTCAAATCCAGCAACGAAACACTCGATTGTAATGTGACAAAACTGCAAATGTCACATTACATTCACCTGTTCATATCCCCTCCATTAAATTAAATACACTTCAGAAAGAAAAAAAAAGTTCAAATGTAGAGAATTCAAGTTCCCGCTTTCCAAGGACAAATCTACTCATTTGGTAGTAATAAAACATGACAATGACAAGTCAAATGACAATTAAAAGCTCCCAATTTCAAAATCAATTCCATGAAAATAGAAATGGCTTTTCATCCACTTGCTATTAAATGCTTTTTATTTTCTGAATATTTTTTTGTAATTAAATAGCCGTTCAATTTGATAAAACTATACTCCAGAAACCAATACACCATTAGGCAGATGTGAAATGCCTATAAATGAAAACAATGGGTCAACTGATAAGTTGGCTGATAATGTTAAGTACAACTGATGCTCGTGCTCCTGATACCTGAAACTTATAAATCTCCCGCCAGTTACATCTAATAAATTCAATTTCTTTCACACCCAAAATTAATTTTCTTAACATTTGCATAGTGCAAAGGTAATTTTACCAGATTAATTTTCTGTTTGACAAACAGTCGAAGCTTAATATCGAGATAGATGTAGAAACAAATATTTTTCAATACGTTGTCGCTTATGCCAAGAAATAATGCACATACATTGCAGTTTAATATCATTTGGCCGTTTGGTAATTCTTGAGAGGAATCGCAACTACTATCTAGAATCTACAACCATTTTTGTGGTAGTTATTTCTCCAAAAAGTGCATTTAAAAGTCATTTCAAAGCTAACTTCTTTTATATGACTATCACACAGATGAACAGATAATGCACATGAACTGCAGTCCACTTCTATTTGGCGACAACCTTTAGAAAGTACATACACAAGTGTTTATTAGACTTCTATAATTGATATTGAACTTACAGTAAAATGTAATCCCCTAAGCTACTTTATAGTTTTAACCTGCAACAAATTGATTTATGCTAAGACGTTACAATAACCTATATGCCGACAGTTTCTATCATATCTAATTATTAGTTCAAAATGTTCTTATGCATTCCTCCTAAATGTATCTTATCCCTCAACCATAATTTTTTCTCCTTCTTTATATTTCACATACAATATAATTTCGTCTACTTTTGATAGAGTGAGTGCAACTATAAGCTTTTCGAAAGGACAGTACCTGTAAAATATTTATTTATTTATTTAGTAAAGAACTATAGCATAGTGAGAATGAACGTACACTATCAATTCTGAAGGAAAAATTACAGTCAAGGGTAACAAGAACAAGTCTCAATAAATAGAGCAAACGAAGAAGAGCCAACTGATTATAAGAGTATGACGTTCTTTGCAATTCCAAACAAGCAAATTGTGATCTTTCATTTTATCTATATGTTGCTGCACAAAAACAGATAAATCTTTCTTTGGGATAAAGTTGAGAAATAAGTAAATTCAACATGTCAAGGTAGGAGACATGCATGTACTTTGGCTGCTTAGTGGAAGAGCAGACTCACAAAGCAGGACTTCTTTGCTATATTTCTTTTGGTTTTATTAGTTGAATTGTTCTGGTTTTGTCCTTGTCTCTCTTCTTCTTCTTGTTCTTCTTTTGTTTTCTTCCTTCTTCTCACTCCTTAATTTTGCTTAGCTCTTACGCTCTGCTTCAAAAAAACAAGAATCAAGAATATCATTAATTTGCAATAAAAAAATTAAGAATATCACTAATTAGCTATTAAAATCAATAATTGATAATTTTTACCAAAAAATACAGAATTTCAGCATTAGACCAAATCTAAAACCCCTCATGCAAATAGCACTTGCACAAAGTTTAAGGGTGTAACGACCCGGCCGGTCGTTTTGAGAGTTGTAGTCTCATTCCCCCATTTACTACTCATTCCCTGCGTAATTGTTGTTATGTGACTTGGCAGGACAGTTGGTTCGGATCCGGAGAGGTTTCGGAATGAGTTGAGACACTTAGTATCAAGGTTGGAAGCTTAAGTTGAAATGGTTGATTGGATGTTGACTTGTGTGTAAATGGCTCCGAAATGAAGTTTTGATAGTTCCGTTAGCTCCGTTGGGTGATTTTGGACTTAGGAGTGTGTCCGGATTTTGATTTGGAGGTCCGTAGTTGAATCAGGCTTGAAATGACGAAAGTTGGAAATTTATAAGTTTGACCGAGAGTTGACTTTGTGATTATCGGGCTCGGATTGGGGTTTCGGAAGTAGAATAGGTCCGTTGTGTCGTTTGTGTCTTGTATGGAAATTTGGGGTTAATCGGACGCGATTTGATAGGTTTTGGCATCGAATGTAAAAGTTAGAAGTTCAAAAGTATATTAGGCTTGAATCGATGCGCGATTCGTGGTTTTAGCATCGTTTGATATGATTTGAAAGCTCGACTAAGTTCTATCGTATTTTAGGACTTGTTGGTATATTTGGTTGAGGTCCCGGGGGTTTCGGTGGAGTTCGGATGGTTAACGGATTAAGGTTTGGAGTTAGATGGTTGCTAAAGCTGGGAGTTTTCTGGTGCAATCGCACCTGCGGAGCTTTGATCGCACGTGCGAGTAGTGGAGCGCAGGTGCGGCCAGGAGAGGGGAGTGCAGTGGTCGCAAGTGCGAAGGATTGTCCGCACCTGCGTGGTCGCAGATGCGGTGAGGTTGAGCGCAGAAGCGAGGGGGAAGCGCAGGATCGGAAGTGGGGGGTGGGGGGTGGGGGCAACGCAGGAGCGGGAAGTAAGTCGCACCTACGTTTGCGCAGAAACGGAGAATGTTCTGCAGGTGCGAAAGTCTGTCCCCAGTGAATTACTGCAGAAGCGGGAGAGTTGTCGTTTCCGCGAAGCCGCAGGTGCAAGTAAGTTGTCGCAGGTGCGAGAAAGCCTGGATAGAATATAAACATTGGGTTCTGAGGGTTTTATCATTTCTTGAATTTGCAAACTCGGATTTGGGTGATTTTTTAGAGGGATTTCGAAGGGATTCTTAAGGTAAGTCACTTGTTGTTATTTATATTCAATAATTATGTTTCCCCATTGAATTTCCCACATATTTTGTGTATTTTTGAGATGAAATTTTGGGAGTTTGAGGCTAGGGATTTGGAGAGTTTAATTTGGGAATTTGAGTGTCGATTTGGTGTCGGAGTCTGATAAATTTGGTATGATTAGACTCATGGTTGAACGGGCTTCCCGGATTTTGGGACTTTTATTGAATTCCGAGACGTGGACCCAGAGGCCGACTTTTGAGTTGATTTTTAGACTTTTGATTAAGAACTTAGTAATTTCATATGGAATTGATTCCTTTAACTCGTGTTGATTGTATCGATTTTTTTGTGGCTAGATTCGAGGCATTCAGAGGATAATTCGCGAGGCAAGGGCTTGTTGGAGTAAGGATTTGGCGGTTTGAGATAAGTAACACTTCTAAACTTGGTTCTAAAGGTATGAAACCCTGAATTACATGTTATGTGATTGGTGTTGAGTTGACGCACATGCTAGGTGACGGGTATGTGGGTGTGCACCATAGGAATTTTGACTTGGTCAATTCCATGGAACTATATAGTTGAATAATTTTGTTGTTACCCATATTTTTACTATGTGTTAGAGAAATTGAGCTGCCACTTATGTTAGAAATCATGCTTAGGCTATGTGTTGGTATCGTAGGGACCCACAGAGGTTGTGATACATGTTGAATTATTTGCTAAATTTCCATTTTGTACTCATTCACAACTTTTATTTGCATATTATATCTCAGTCTCTCTTGTACTTTATTGATACATTATATCATCATTGTTTGGGCTGATTATCATAATTACTCGTGAGCCCGAGGGACTGGAGAGATTGATGACTGAGTGAGGCCGAGGGCCTGATTGTGAGGATATTTATGAGAGGCTACACTCCGCATCATGTTTATTGATTCATGCCATAATTGGCTTATATTAGTGCTTGGGCTGGAATTGCCCCTCTGGATTCTGCACATCCACAGTGGGCGTAGGTACCTATTGAGTGTGAGTGTCGAGCGATTGAGAGAATTGAGTGGCTGTGAGGATGGAGTGATTGTAAGGATAGAGTGAATGGGAGGACTGAGCGACTGATACTCTGGAGTATGCATATGATTTCATTACTGTTTGTATATCAGTTGGAATATATAACTGTCAGGTAGTTACTGAGATGTGCAATATCCTGTTTCAATTGAACTTGACATGATTTAACTATTTTGGCTTTAACTGTCGAACTTGACAGTATGCCTACTTTTCCTGTACTATAATTCTATAATTGAAATGTACCCGTGAAACTTGTCACTACTTTCAGTCCAATAGTTAGTCTTGTTACTTACTAAGTTAGTTATACTCACGCTACACCCTGCACTTTGTGTGCAGATCTAGATATTTCTGGACACAGAGGGTGCTGATTATCTGAGCAACTTAGTCATTCAGAGATTTCGAGGTAGCTGCCCGGCGTCCGCGGACTTTGACTCTCCTTCCCTATCTTTCAGCTTTATGTTTTCGTTTCAGTTTTTCATAGACAATATTTCAAACTTGTGTTGTATAGACGCTCATGTACTCAATGTCACCCTAATTTTGGGAACTTCCGTATTGAGTTTTAATCTTCAATCCAGTTTATGAGAGCTTTAGTTATTTAAACCTCTTTTAGTTCATTTTTCATTTAAAAGTATTGGAAATGTTTTGAGGTATCGGCTTGTCTAGTACCATGTTAGGCGCCATCACAACGGGCTAATTTTTGGGACGTGACAAAGGATTATATTACAGGAGTGAGACTAGTTCTAGAGTGTGGGTAATAGAATCCCTAAAAGATCTCAATTGAGATCTTTCAAACTCACAAATAAAAGAATGAATCGATAGCATAAATGATTAGGGACTCACAAAGCTAGAGAACTAAAACCACACGACACATTTCACACCACAAAAAAGGAAAATAGAGCTAAACTAATAATAAAACTATAGCAGCGACGCATGGAGAACCAACCAAAATAAACTAAAAAAACCAACAAAGCCAGAAAGGATGAAGAGAGCGAATGGAAGAAGAAGGTGAAGCGAGGGAAGGAATGCAAGTAAAAGAAACACGTGTAGCCTCCATTGCAATGAAATATCGCTTTCTAATTTTAATGGAGAGAATACACATGAACTTTGAGAGAAGAATATTATATCAAATGCTAAGGCATAAACCGAACATCACTTTCCAAATTGCAGTATCTTGGATTGTGGTCATTTCGTTCCAAGTACTCTATAATTTGGTTAAATCAATATCTATAATTTGGTATACTTTTGAAAAGCTATAATTTACATCTCTAGTTTTTCTTATTAATGCCAAGTTTGACAAGTAATAGCAATAGTGCAATAAAAATACACGTTATAATACCATCCAAGAAGTAGATAGTTTACATTTTGGATTGCTCATAAGAGGTGAGTATGTTGTAGGACCTGTTAAAGAAGAAGAAGAAAAATAGTAAAAGATAATATCAGTATTTTCAGGCATACCACCAAACACATTGGATGTATCAGGGTGCATAATAATGTAATAATGTTACTCATTAGTATGAATACAACCCAAAGTACTCGCAAGCAAGAAACAGAAAAGCAGAAGAAAAGAATTTACTTTCCAGAAATACTTGAGAAAAAAACAAAGAAAAGCACATGATATAAAGCATACTTCACTTAAAATGAACTGTCAAACTCAGATATTTACCCTCCCAACTAGATTTGGACACTCAGGTTGTAACGACCCGGCCGGTTGTTTCGTGTATCGTAGTCCCATTTCCCTATTTATTTCTTCTTCTATGTTCATTTGTAGTTATGTGACTTTCCAGGGTGGTTGGTTTGGTTGCAGAGAAGTGTTAGAGTGAATTGGGACATTTAGTCCCAAGGTTGAAGTTTAAGTTGAAAGTGTTGACCGGAGTTTGACTTTTGTGTAGACGACTCCAAAAGAGAGTTTTAATGATTCCGATAGTTTCATATGGTGATTTTGGACGTAGGCGTATGTCCGGACTTGGATTTGGAGGTTTGTATGTTGTTTTGGCTTGAATTGACGAAAATTGAAAAGTTGAACGTTTAGAAAGTAAATAGGTTTGACCGAGAGTTGACTTTATTTATATCGGCTCCGAATTTTTTTTGAGGGTTGGGATATGTCCGTTGTGTCATTTGGGATGTGCATGCAAAATTTGAGGTCAATCGGAGTTGATTTGATATGGTTCGACATTGGTTTTAGAAGTTGGAAGTTTATAATTTCATTAGGCTTGAATTGGGGTGTGATTCATGATTTTTACGTTGTTTGACGAGATTTGAGGTTTCGTGTAAGTTCATATCGTGTTATAGGACTTGTTGGTATGCTTGTATGGAGTCCTGGGGACCCGGGGGTATTTCGGATGGTTGTCAAATCATGTTTTGACTTAGAGGAATTGCTGAATATGTGCTTCGGATTTCCTTCTTCGCAATCGCGAAGAGTGGGGCGCGATCATGTAAAATTATTGCTGGCAGGTGAGTCTTTGCACTTCGCGTTCGCGAAGAGATAGATGCATTCACGAAGCCTTGGGGTGTTTGTTCATCGCGAACGCGAGCAGTGAGACACGTTCACGTAGAAGGAAGGGAGGACCTAAGGATGGCACACAGTTGTTCATCACGATCGCGTGGTCAGGTCCGCGATCACGTAGCTGTTGGGTGTTGGTCATCGCATTCACGACTAAGCTGTCACGTTCGTGAAAGAGGATTGAGAAGATGGTGAACTTTGTTCTTCACAATCGCGAAGGACTTTACATGATCGCGAAAGTTAAATACCTGGGCAGAATGTTTAAAAACTCTATTTCGAGGGTTTGGTTATTATATCACATTTTGAGTTAGAGAGCTCGGTTTTGGGCGATTTTGGAGGAGATTTTCAAGATTTGGATCGGGATAAGTGTTTTTGACTGGGATTTGTTATTATTTCATGATTCTATCTTTTTTAGCATTTAATTGGTAAATTAAAGTGAAGAAATGGAGGAGTTTAGTAAAAACTTCCTAAAGTGAAAATTGAGGATTCGAAGGTCGAATCAAGGTCGGAATTAGATGAAATTAGTATGGTTGAACTCATATTCGAATGTGTGTTCGAAATTTGTATGTTTTACCGGATTCCGAGGTGGGACCGAGGTTGACTTTTTGCATTGACTTTTTGATTTTGATAATGATCGAAGCTTTATTGTTTGAAGTTGTTTTCTACGGTATTATTTGATGATATTAAGTTATTAGTGACTAGATTCGAGTCGTTCGGAGGCCGATTCGCGAGGCAAGGGTTTGTTGGAGTATTGAGTTGTGCGTCTTGAGGTAAGTAACATTTCTAAACTTGGAATTTAGGCTAATTATCCCTGGAAAATATGTTATTTGTGAGACGTTTGTGTGACACACATGCTAGGTGATGGGCGTGTGGGTGTGCACCGGGGTAATCGTTATCCGGGTTAACTTTTGACTATGTTGCTATCATGTCTTATTTTATCCGTGTTTTTCTTGTTAGATTAACTAAGTTATGATTCATGTTAGAAATCATATTGAGGCTATGTGGTTAATTTGATTGAGACTTGATGAGGCTATTTCTATTATTTTGGGTTATCTGATGTAACTGTAATTATACACTCAGTCATGATTATTTATTTGAATATCATATCTCAGTCTCTGTTCATCATTCATTGTTACATCACATGTTATCATTATTTGTTTTCATATGTGGAGTTGTTGGGTTGAGTGAATTGAGGTTGTGAACCCTTGAGATTTGAGAGGTTGATGATTGAGGTGGGCCTTAGAGCCGTGTTGAGATTGTTATTGTGGATCGGGTTGTACGTCGCAGGAGGCCATATTGGCTTTATTATTATTATTATTAAGTGGATTAGGCTGTACGCTGCAGCAGGCCTTATTGGCTTTTTGATTAGCGCTTGGGCAGGATCCACCCCTCCGGAGTCTGACATACCAACCGTGAGCGTAAGCACAGGGATATATATATATATATATATATATATATACACACACACACACACACATACACGCGTGCTTTGGTGAGGGGCATTGATGTCAGGCACACTTACAGTGCTGAGTGATTATGTGTGTGATGAGGTGGGCATTTAAGACAGACAACTTGAGTATGTTGAGAGTGAGAGCATCTGGGGATATCACTGTGAAATCATTCATTTGACATGCATACTTGACATGTAGACATAAAGATGTACCATTCCCATGATGGCTGTGACTGACATGTTCTTATTAGTGATGGGCTTTAAATGTTATACTTGAAATCATGCCTAAATTCCTATAACATGAACGAATTGATTATGATAATTCTTTTTATTTACTTATTGCTATTGTCATCATTATATATATGTTGTCGTTTATATTGGTTTCTGATTGTCTACTTCTGAGCTTGTCACTGCTTTTAGCCTAAGGTTAGTTCTATTACTAACGTGTTGCGTGTTATGATTTTCGCCTGAATAGGGTCACGAGTTCTAGACATCATGGACGATATCAGATGTTTAGAAGAATGCTAGCATTATTTGATACCACCTAAGAAGGGTGCGCACACCAGAAGGCGCACTGCATTTCGACTTGCGGATGCAAACTGGTATTACGGTAATCTCCTGTTGATCGACTGTTGATGTCCAGATTTTGCTTTGTGGCATGAAAGAATTATAGAAGTACTTCTCGTGGGCTGGCCGTATGTGAGGAATCTGTCAGTTATTTAAGTAGTGTAGTTGTGATTGGATATGGAGATTTTAGTATTCTAGGAATTTCAAGACTAAGAGGGTCCTCGAGGCAGATTTTTCCATATTTGTGAATGGTGAAGGTATGTTAAGAGGTTGGCAGCTGATGGTATGTACTATAGATATGTTAATGTGGGCTTTCAGAGGCTATCTACCTACTTATAAAGGATCAGAATTAATTTGGAGGCTACTAGTAGGTCTAATAAGGACGTGTGTTTTAAGTGGGGTCAGATTTATATACTCAACACGATTATTATGGAGGGGAATGTTGTCGGTTAGGGTGGATCACATTCGTGATCTGATATGTCTCATGTGTTACTCTCTTATGCTCTGATGGGTTGTGATATGTTGGTTATCCGCACACCGATGCGATTATGTTTGTGCTTTGTAGCGAAATTCGAGTGAGATTGCTCTTGGGGTGTTGAATGGTTGCTTGTGCCTTTGTTATGGCCTTCCTGTTTCGCGTATATAGTGTTGTCCAAATCTCTATAGTTATGGTCACGCGCTTCATGTGTTTGATGTTGATATGCTTATGGTTGTTAACTGTGAGTATCATGGCTCGACGTATTCTAGGTGGACTAGTGTCACGACCTGGAATTTCCACCTTTGGGGCCGTGATGGCGCCTAACATTTCACTTGCTAGGCAAGCCAACGTTAGAAGATCTTTAAGCTAATTTTTAATCAATTCAATTAAGTAAAACCAATTAAGTCGAAGAGAAACTAAAACGGAATACAAATGACATAAAACCAATAATGTCTAAGTACAACCCGGATCTGGAGTCATAACTTCACGAGCTTTTAGAATATCTACAAATAGGGTTTGAAGTAAATATAGCTATCTTGAATGAAAAGAACAGTAAATAGGGGAGGTGGAAGGGGACTTCAAGGTCCGCGGACGCCAGTAGATCTACCTCGAGTCTCCAAATGCCAAGCTGAGCTGATACGCATCACAGACAGCTGGTACCAGTACCAAAATCTGCACAAGAAGTGCAGAGTGTAGTATGAGTACAACCGGCCCAATCTGCTCCGTAATTATCGAGTCTACCCTCGACAAGGTAGTGACGAGGATATGACAAGACACCCACGTAATTAAACCTGTATAGACAGAAATATACGTACAAAATAACAACAAATAAACAATTAACAAGTACAATTGGGAGGGGACATGCGAAAGCGGTACACGATACGGTAATTACAACATGGAATAATAACAAGAATCAGTCAATAAACCTCCAATCAATAAAATGAACAAGCATAATGAATAAAACTACACGGCATCACCCTTCGTGCTTTTACTCTCAGCCTCACTATGAAATAGTAATAACAGCGCGACATCACCCTTCGTGCTTTTACTCTCAATTTCATCATGAACAATAGATACGACATGACATCACCCTTCGTGTATTAACTCTCAAATATGGCACTGCATCACCCTTCGTGCATTAACACTCAAATACGACACGGTATCACCCTTTGTGCATTAACACTCTCCCTTACCATGACACAATTAACATATAACAACATGGAGATAAAATAAGCAAGATCAAGTCTTATGTCAACAATGGTTCCATTATACCAATATCTACTTCATAAACAATGCTCAATTATCACAGATAGTCCATAACTGCGGAAAGAACAATCAATTTAGTAGTTAACTAGTCTAAGCATGGATATTAAGATCAAAGAAAGAAATAAATTACAAGGAACAAGTCCCACCCGCATGCTTTAACCCCAACAACAACGCATAAGTACTCGTCACCTCACATATACGATGTACCCTACATTTAGACAAGTAGCAAATAGGCAAACAAGTCCTAATCCCTCGAGTCAAGGTTAACCACGACACTTACCTCGCTCCAAAAGTCGACTCAAAGCTCTACCAGAGCCTTTCCCTTAGAATCCGCCTCCAAACCACTCGTATCTAACCACAATTGACTCAATAATGTCAAATATTGCTAAAGGAATCAATTACAATACATAAATTTAGGATTTTCACACTGTTCCCCAAAAGGTCAAAAATCGACCCCAGGCCCACTTGGTCAAAACCTGAGGTTCGGACCAAAATCCATTTTCCCATTCACCCCCGAACTCGATTATGTATTTAGTTTCGGAATTCGACCTCAATTTGAGGTCTAAATCCCTAATTTGCAAAAGCCCTCAATTCTTCCTAAATCCCTAGTTTTCTACTATGGAAGAACAAAGATTAGGGCTAGAAATTAATGTGTGATGTTAGAAATAGAAGAAAATGAGTTAAAGTGTACAAACCTATGAATTGGTGGTGAGTTTTCCCTTCATAATCGCCTCTCGGCCGAGCTCTAATGAAGAGTTTATGAAAAATGGAAGAAATCCCATTTTGGGACTGTTTTATATTGAGTACATGAGATTAGTTGTGCTCATACTACACTTTGCACTTCGTGTGTAGATCTAGGTATATCTGGACGTGGTGATTGCTAGATCGGTGTCGGTACCAGTATTTGGAGACTTCAAGGTAGCTTCTTTGTCGTCCACAGACCTTGGCTCTCTTTCTTTTATTTTTCTTTATTACTATTCTATTGTCCAGACAGTTGTACTAAGGATTTGGCTTATATTTTGATACTCAGTAGTGCTCATGTACTCGTTGACACAAAATTTAGGGATGGTTGTATCAATATTGTTATTGTTTTCATTAGTTAGGTATGATATTTCAGCGGTTAAGTTTATTAAACCATATTTTATTCATATGCATAGTGTTATGTGGCTATTGGCTTGCCTAGAAAGTAGTGTTAGGCACCCTCGCAGCTCCGGTAGGAATTGGATCGTGATAAGTTGGTATCAGAGCACTAAGTTGCTTAGGTCTCATGAGTCATGAGCAGGTTTAGTAGAGTCTTACGGATTGGTATGGAGACATCTTTACTTATCTTCGAGAGGTTACAGAACCGTTAGGAAACTTCACTTTCTTGTATTCTTGTTGTGCGGATTTGTTATTTCGAAGTTTGAAACTTGACTCTTCTATTCTCTTACATATGGTGAGGACACGTACGACCAGATCAGGCGAACGGCTATAGTACCACCAGTTAGGTCTACGAGAGGTCGGGGCCGCGGTAGAGGCCGAGGTGTGGCTCGTACTACAGACAGAGTAGCACCTATAGAGCCACCAGTTACTCCAGCTGAGGATCAAGCACCAGATGTTATTGAGCCAGTGGGACTAGCCCAGGCACTGGCAATGCCCATAATTATTCCTGGCCTTCAGGAGGCCTCAGCCCAGATTTTGATTGTATGCACGAGCCTGGCGCAGACGGTTTTGGTTCTAGCTGCACGAGTCACCTCACAGGCTGAGGGAGGCTCCCAAACTCATGCCGCATGTACGCCTGAGCAGCTAGCTCAGGGACTTCAAACACCAGGGGTGTTACCATTTCAGCCGATTACTACTGCTCGGGCCGAGGTTGGCCCACCTATGAGTGATGGGGAGAAGAAGAGATTAGAGTGGTTTAGGAGGCTTAAGCCTCAAGAGTTCAGTGGAGTATATTAGAGGATGCTCAAGATTTTCTAGATAGGTGTCAGCGGATTCTTTGCACAGCATGTCTTTTAGACCAGTGGGATTGCATTCACCATATTTCAGCTAACAGGGGAAGCCTACAGACTGTGGCAAGATTATTAGTTGAGCAGGCTTGCCGCTGCAGCACCACTTACGTGGTATGAGTTCTCAGTTCTCTTCTTAGATAAGTTTGTTTCCCACACTCGAAGAGAGGAGTTGCTTAGGCAGTTTGAGCAACTGCTCTAGGAGGGTATGACAGTGACTCAGTATGAGATGAGATTTGCAAACTTGGCTCGTCATGCAGTATGGTTGGTTCCTATTGAGAGATAGAGAGGATCAGGAGGTTCATTGATGGCCTCAACTATGTCCTACGCTTCAATTTGGCGCGAGAGGCCGAGACAGATATTAGGTTTGACCAGGTGGTCGAGATCGCTAGGCGTTTTGAGCAGGTTCATAGTCTTGAGCGCAAGGAGCGGGAGGGCAAGAGGCACCGTGGTTTAGAAGGTTTCGCCGATACTTCATATGGAGGCCAGTCACATCACAACATAGGTCATCCTTTCAGGCCCGCTCACATGGCTTGTCCGGTCATCGTGGTGCATCAACTAGCCATGGTTCAAACAGTGCTCGTGTGGTTCAGTTATCATTCAGTGCACTCCCAGCTCAGAGTTCGCCCCGTGCTCCATTAGATCAAGGTTTGTCAGTACCGGGTTCTTCCAGAGGTTATTCTAGTTCTCGAGGTCCAGTTCAGGCTCCGCAACCATCCCTAGATCAAGGTTTCTTCAATGCGGGGAGTTGGGGCATATGAGGAGGTATTGTCCCCGTCTTACCGGAGGTCCCGTTTAGCAGAGAGGTCAGGCTATGACTCCCACACCAGTTACTACACCACCCGTTCGGCCAGCTCGGGGTGGGACTCAGGCATTTCGAGGCCACCCTCACTAATACAAAAAAGACCTTTAGTGGCAATACAAAACTGCTTTAGCGAAAATAACCATTAGTGTTTTGCCACTGATGCTGGGGTCGGCAAAGCCTTTAGCGGCTTTTCTCACAAAAGCTGGTAAAAGGTATGGTTTATTGTCGCTAAAAATTATTATCTGTAACGGCATTTGTTTGCGGCAATTATAATGGCTACTAAATCCAATCCAAAACGGCTAACTATACTTCTTTAGTATCTATTTTTATAGCCTCTAAATTCAAAATAATTACCGCTAAAAGTTCGCATCTCTAACGGTAATTGTTTGCGACAATTATAGTGGCTACTAAATCCAATCCAAATGGCTAATTATACTTCTTTAGCATCCATTTTTGTAGCCGCTAAACTCAAAATAATTATTTTAGCAATTATTTTATGGCAATTAAAATGGCCATAGTATCCCATCTTAAAACATATTAGTTTGCCTTTTTAACTTCCATTAATGGCTAATATATTTAACTAATCTTCCGCTAAAAGTCAATATCTTCAATGACAATTATTTTACATCAATTATAACGACTGCAATATCCCTTGTGAAAACATCTTAATTTACCCGTTTATTGTCCATTTTTATAGTTGTTATATCAAACTAATTAGCGTTAAAAGTTACAAGCGATAATAGCAATAATTTATCTACAATTAATAATAGTTACTACATTTGTATAGAATATGACCCAAATAATAAAATATATTAATATTAATTTACAAAACATAATATATCTCATTAAATCTTAACAAACAAAAGAAAGTACTAATCAAAAATATTAATACCACAGTAACTTAAAACATAAAAATATATTGTTTGGACTAAATAGCTAATGTCATCATATTACTAATCCAGACGAATGATGGTCTTCAAATGATTTCCGCAACTCTTCATCATTTTGAAATCTTCCAACCGCTAAATTATCGAACATCAGACTGTATGACCTAAAATTATAAAATAACCGTGTTAAAGGATAAAGTATAATATGAAACAATATCTTGAAGATTCCATCACTGTTAGATTTTGTCAGCCAACTCCCTCACCTAACATCTATAAGCAGAAACAACTAGATTTTTTTGATCGTGCATAACGAAGAACGATGGTCAAGCCTCAGCTATTATTTGAACATCAATGGCTTCATATATCAGATTGATAGATTTGGAATTTACAGTCCTATTCCCTTAATAAACTAGCTCTTCATGAGGATTCTCTAGAGGGACAAATGGATGAAAAACTCGAATGATGCAGATGTGAATGGGGAAAAGGTAAACTGAGTAACTCTAAACTTATCCATTAACATCTGGAATGACTAAGTCACAATTGCAGAGTTAAGGTTGTTTTGAGAATAGTATGCGGTGTATACCTTGGATTCCATTATACAAGAAAAAACCAAAGAAAGTTCTGTAGACATCAACCATTGTTCTTGTCTGATAAATAACTTTAGCACAAAGGTCTAGAAAGAAGAAACCAAAATCAAGACTCAATGAGACATGTTGTTGACGAACAAAATGGACTGATGTTCCTGTTGATCGTGCCTTAGCTACGATATTTTTCAATTAGTTAGTCCAAAGTGCCTGGCATTGATGCGATATGCATTGAGGGCGCATGTTTGTGTTTCTGATTCAAGAATATATAGAAGAATACCAATTACTGAAGAAAACAAATAATATTTATTTTGGTTGTTGAGCACTTTATTTGAACCAATAGAAGAAGCGGAGTATCAAAACTACTACGGAGCTGAGCATAATAGTCTAGTTGGGAATTGAATTTAAAGTAGAGTCTCTCAACTTTACAACCTATGTTATGTTAGTATAACCTGGAAATAGGTCTTTGAAAAGTTTCACTATTCTCCAGTTTATATTTGTGCAGGTGTCTGGTATGGCAGTTTTAGAAGACTGTCTTTGTTTGGTAGTGGTACAGTGGCATCAGCTGATATTGAAGCAACAAATGCTATAGGCAAGACTTCAATTTTGAAAGGATCGGAATTAAATGATCAACCATTTATTGCATCTGTTGAACCAGCGAAAAAATTAGTTATGGTGGAGAAGCACGAACAGGAGATACGAGTGGAAGATCCCAAGTGCAATGAGCAAACTGCTAAGCTAGGCACGAACACTTATCATATTGTAGTTACACGTGATGGAGAGGTGAATTTGGGTGAGGTCGTTGCTACAATATATGGGCAAAATTCTAAGGATCAGGGCCAGTATACTAATGACGTAAAAACAACTATTGTAACAGGTACACTAAATGCAGCTGCTACTGTTGAAGCTGGTGGACAAACAACTTGTTTGGAAGCTGCATCTGTTAATGTTGAGGACCAGGACCACATTTCAAATTCATATAATGGTGAGGGATTATATAGGAGTGCAGCTGGGGTGGATTAGACACTGGTGGTAAGCCTGGTAGATGACCTTACCACCAGTGTCCAATCCACCCCAATCCAGGACCACATTTCAAATTCATCTAATGGTGAGGGATTACATAGGAGTGCAACTGGGGTGGATTGGACACTGGTGATAAGGTCACCTACCAGGCAGAGTACAACTCCAAACCTGAGGAAACAGTAACGGAAATCTGCAACCTATAGCAAATGGTTTGTCACTAGTAATAAGTAGAACAACCTCCCACAAATTTCCATACTCTGCAACCTATAGAAAACATGTTTAGAACCTAACTAGGTGTATAGATGTGGATCACTCCATTAATAGGGATGTACATAGTATATTTTAAGAAAACCATTATCAAAAATTTAATTAGAACTAAAAACCTATCAAAAAGAAAAACTTAAATGGCACAAAGCTAATATATTTAAATCTGTTTCTACTTTCTTTCCTTGTTTACAAGAAGGAAACTCCTAGGCGGGCTGTAATAGAAATGTTCAACACATGCTAGTATGTATTGTACTTTTAAAAATTATCACAACCTTTGCGACATCAATAACAGTGAGAAAAAGAAATATATAAAAGCAAGAAACATCCATGGTAAGCCCAAATACAGCAACAAATTAATAAAAATCGAAGGAGGAAAACTCAAACAGTAGCGACGAAGGACAATGAGAGTAGTACCATCAGAAGGTTAAGCATTTTCAGCAACACTAGGTATTCTTGATGTTTGTGGTACTTGTTCATATCCACTATTAGCGTCGGGGATCTAATAAATATTAACATGTTAGATAACAATACATTTATATGATTATAATTTCATTAAAAATATCTAAAGTCTATGAAATGGAGTTACATGTTCACCTAAGGTGCCATTGCTACTTTGAGGCATAGATGCATTAGGAGAATATTTGCGCATTAATTGTCTCATTTGGAGTAATTTCGATTGCATCTTCTCCTGACTTTGTTTCATCATATTTATTTCTTCATTTTGTGTCTCTTTTAACTCGATTATCTCCTGTTCTAACCTTTGTATAACCTCATTAGAAGATTCATTTGCAGCAATATTTTCTAAAGAAGACCTACTACCCCATATAATAGAAGGAGTTGGACCAAGTTCTAAACCACAAACATACCTACTTTTTTTATTTTCCAACATCTGAAAATACACATCGCTTTCCCAAGAAACACTATGAGGAGGTTGCTCAATATATCTCTCACTATTGCCCATCCTTTCATTTATCATTTCCTGATTATAAAATACACAATAAATCCATTTTGGAATTCATGAATAGGAAAAAATGCACATTGTTTGAAGAAGTCATCAAACCAAACAAATAAAAGAATGAATAAATCTTATGATTGTCTTAGCAGAATCATCATCCAGTCACCTACCATCCTTACGTTTTTTATGAGTTAATATGAAAATTTATGCTCGTCTAGATTCTATCTCGTTTACAACCTAATATAATAAAAATGATATCATATATGCATGATAAAAAAAGTTTAAAATATTATAGTTTTTAATTTTCACAGGTTTAACTGCTCATTCATCATGGTGGCAATACTTTTGGATCCTCCTATGTGAGGCCTCATTTTCTTGGCCCTATTGTTTCTATTTGCTTGTGTACATCTACGTCATTGAAACATTAAAATGATATCTTATAAATTATAAATATAAATTGAGCATAACAAAACTCAACGCTATAAAAATGATCTAGGAGAATTTTGAAGGTTGATACCTTAGCATTATGAGAAAGCCAATAAGAGGCAAGACCACTCCATTGATCCCTCGGTATGCGACTTGGTCTATTTTTTAGCAAAGCATCTTTAGTCTTATATTTTTGCGCATACTCACCTTTTAATTCGCACTTGTAATCTTTCCATTTCTTTTCTAGTGACTTTAAGATCCACGCTTCTCCACATTTTGGGATAAAGAACTTCTTCTAAAAGAATAAAAGCCAACATTTAGAAGATAATATGATGTATAAAAGATAGAGCATGTTCACAAAATCCACCAATTTCTTCTTTTCCTCGTTGTCAAAATTTCTCCAATCATCTATATGTAGAGGTGTTAGTTCTGGAGTTCTGGCAATAATTCCTAGAAAGTTAGCAAGTTGTCGACCCTCTTTCCCAATATCTTGGTTACGATTATTAAACGACACATCAATTGTCTTCCCCGACGGAAGTTTCCAAATATCTTTCAGTAAAGAAGGCCCTCGAACCTTTTTTGCTTCTGAATTACCTATAATGAAAAAGATTTGAATCATCTGATGACATCAAGAATCCTAACTCCAGATACTTTAATATTACGCTACTGAAAGAGACTAGCAAAGCATGAATATTACTATAAATGTCACAACAATGTCAAGAAATTACAACAAAGTGCTCATATTGGAACTAAAGTTAAGGCCGTAGGAAATCAAGAACAATCACATGAAAGGAAGCAAGCATCATATGTTTCTATCCCAACATCCCATAATTCATTTAACTCTTCTATTAAAGATTACAAAAATACATCAATATTATTGCCATGCGCTTTTGGTCCAGGAATAAGTAAGGACAAAATGAAGAACTCTTGTTTTGTAATGACCCGACCTGTCGTTTTGAGAATTAGTATCTTGTTCGGTGGCTTAAGGTCTCGAGTAGCTTCATGTTATGTATTATTACTTGCATGTATGGTCGAGTTCGGCTTTTCAGACGATTCAGGAATGATTTGGAAGAACCATTCTTGTTTTAAAAGTTTAAGTTAAAAGAGTCGATCAAAGTTTGACTTTTGTGAATACGACTTCAGAATGGTATTTTGATGATTCCAATAGCTTCGTATGATGATTTTGGACTTAGACGTGTGTACGGATTTGGATTCGGAGGTCCGTAGGTTGATTTGATGTATTTTGGCGAAAATTGGGAAGTTGAAGGTTTGGAAGATAGAGAGGTTTGACCGGGAGTCGACTTTGTTGATATCAGATCTAAATTTTAATTTTAGGAGTTGGTATAGCTTTGTTGTGTCATTTAGAACTTGCATGCAAAATTTGACTTCATTCCGGGTTGATTTGATATGATTCGGCGCGAGTTGTAGAAGTTAAAAGTTCATAAGTTCATTAAGTTCGATTGAGATGCGATTCATAGTTT
This sequence comes from Nicotiana tomentosiformis, assembly GCF_000390325.3. Classification (NCBI taxonomy): domain Eukaryota; kingdom Viridiplantae; phylum Streptophyta; class Magnoliopsida; order Solanales; family Solanaceae; genus Nicotiana; species Nicotiana tomentosiformis. Next base: position 45,106,786 of record NC_090816.1, on the reverse strand, counting down.
TAATGTTGTTTGATGTGATTTGAGGCCTCGAGCAGGTCCACTTTATATTTTTGGACTTATTGGTACGTTCTGACGGGGTCCCGAGGGGCTCAGGTGAGTTTCAGATAGGTTTGGGTTGTGTTGCGCTCGTTTTTTATGTTTCGGCTTCGTTTCTTTGAGAATAAATGGTATCACATTAAGAAAATAAGCTCCAATTTTTGATTTTATTGAAGCATTAGATCCGTATTGTAATTACGGAGCCATAACAAAATGAATCGTCAAATTTGGACATCGTATGAGGAAGTTATGCTCATTTTAGTGTCGGAGAAGAGAGTTGGTGCTGGTGCTTCGCAGATGCGAAGTTGTATCCGCATCTGCGACCCTGCAGGTGCGAGAATTGGTCCGCAAAAGCGGAAATGACAGCTGGAAATGTGCAGGTGAAAATCTCTGTGTATAAAAAAATCAGACCGCGTTCTTTGGTATTATGAGCATATCTTGAGTTCTAGAGCTCCGATTGGGGTAATTTTTGCGGTGTTCTTCTCGTCATTTAATGGGTGTCAGTATCTAACTATAATTTTTGTATTTTAATAGATTATAGAAGTTCAATTTTGAACTAATCCATATTTTGATTGGAGAATTTTGGTTTTTGTTTTTATCAAAAACATTTTTAAAGAGAATAATTGAGTTTTGAACATCGATTCAGAGTCGGAATTGGATGAAATTAGTATGGTTGGACTCATAATTGAATGATTGTCAAAATATTTGAGTTTTATCGGGTTCCGAGGTACAAGCCCAGGGTTCACTTTTTGAGTTGTCTTTTTAGTTTTTATTAAAGATCCAAGCTTTATTATCCGTAGTTGTTTCCTATGATTTTATTTATGATATTAAGTTATTTTGGCTAGATTTGAGCCATCCGGAGGTTGTTTCATACGAGAAGGTCATTTTAAAGTATCGGTTTAGCTTCTTTGAGGTAAGTATCTTGCCTAACTTTATATGGGGGAACTACCCCTTAGGATTTGAGTCGTTTGTGCTAATTGTGTGATGTGAAAGCCGTGTATGCGAGGTAACGAATACGTACTCGGGATTATTTGTGGAAATTGACTGGGTTAGGCTCTTAGGCTTCTTTTCATGAATTTATTTGGAATTGTTAGCACATGTTATATATATCTTTTATTCGCCATGTCTACTATCACATGCTTTATTTGAAGTTGTTGTTACATGTCATATCCTTTATTTGTTGAGTTAGCTCTTATATGCTTTATTTGAAGTTGTTACCACTTTTATCATTATGTGATATCTTTTATTGTCGAGTTACTCTTAGTTGAAATTGTTGTACATGATATCATTTTGTTGCCGAGTTATTCTGATGCATTTAGATGTATTACTAGTTCGTGCCATATCTTTTTCATTGAGTTTATCCTTAAACAATTAAATAGAATTGAGGTTATCGAAAGCCATTAATCTATTTTAAATTGAAGTTGTGTTTAAAAAGGGTGTTGTTCCCTATGAGTTACTTTCCCGCTTGTTTTTTTTGTTATTGAGATTTTATACACATTGTGTTTGAGCCATGGGCTACCCGTTGTGAAAATATTTATATTGTTGGATTTTTGGAAAGGTTATGGCCTATGGGCACTTGTGTTATGAGTTGATACATCGTGTTGTTGTAATGTTAGCATTTGTGAATTGTTGTGTGGTTTGGTTGTTGTTGTGCAGAGTATAAGGGTGGCATTTCACCGTTATTGTTATGTGGGGCACAAGGGTGGCTTCTCACCGTTGTTGAATGTACGAAGTGATAAGGGTGGCTATTATGTTTTGTCAGGGCAGCGTGATACAGGGGCTATTATACGGAGTGATACGGGTGGCTATTATACAGAGTGATATGGGTGGCTATTATACGGAGTGATACAGGTGGCTATCAGAGAGATAATGGTGGCTAACGATATTGCCAGGTCAGAGTAATACAGGTGGCTATCATAGAGATAAGGGTGGCAATGTCAGGGATGAGGTATGATGTATTGGGGACATTGTGTTGGTGATTTTCGTATGATGGTGTGCTTTTCCTTGTGTCTGTCATACACCTTATGTGACTTGTTTTGTTACTTCGATGAGCTATTCGATGTCATTGATATTACTTGTTGACTGGGGCTGCAGTAGTACACTCGCACAAGCATACACCGTAGCATGCCACTTATACTAGCTCAGGAGTATAAAACTTAACATTTATTGATCATGCCCATGTATTCCTGTATTATCCGTCTATATGTTGCTATCGAGCATGTGACCATACCGGGCAGAATATAATTGTGAGCCTGTGACCATGCCAGGCAGATTGTGATTGTGAGCCTATGACCATTCCGGGTGAATTGTGATTATAGGCCTGTGACCATGACAGGCGGATGGTGGGTTGAGACCCGTGACTTGTGACTATGAAATGAGGTATCACGAAGTGATTTCCTTGTGAATCTTATGTTATAACGGCTTGATTAATTGTTGTCCTTTGTGTTGCTTATTTGGTTTTAATGGTAATTTCATGGTGTTCTTATTGCTTTACTGTTTATATCATATGTTGATTTTGTTGCCTTTTACTGATTTCTGCTTTCCATTATTAGTTTTATATTTCTATACTTTACAGGTTATTTTGTCTAGTGAGTGTCTTGACTGTACCTTGTCAATACTCTACCGAGGTTAGTCTTGATACTTACTGGGTACTGACCGTGGTATACTCATACTACACTTTTGCTTATTTTTGTTTAGAGCCACGTATTTGAGATATCAGACTCGGGCGGAGTCAGCTTGTTGATCGTGAGAATTCAAGGTAGAGTTGCTTGATCGTCGCAGTCCATTGGAGTCCTTTCCTTATATTGTACTGCCGGTTGTTATTTGAACAATATCTTATTTCGATCCTTGATATCATTCGATGTATTCAGCTAGAGTTCGTGACTCTGTATTATCAAATCTTGGGAGGTTGTTATAATCATTGCCGCATAGGCTTATTCCGCTTTTGTTTTGGTATTTCTTTTAAACTATGTTTCAAATTGTCATTGTAAAAACTGGCTTAATCGTTGTTAGTAATCGGCACGATGCCTGCGGTGGATAGCTTATACGAGTCACAAGCAAGTGTAGTAGAGTCTTGCGGATCGGTATGGAGACGTCTGTACTTATCTTTGAGAGGCTATGGAACTATTAGAAAGATTTCTTTTCTTTTATTCCTGTCATGCAGATTTGTTGATTTCGAAGTTTGAGCCTTTGTAACTCTATTCTCTCATAGATGGTGAGGACACACGCTATCGGATCAGCTGAGTAGTCACCCACTCCCCCTGCTAGGGTTGCGAGAGGCCGGGGTCGAGGTAGAGGCCAAGGAGGGGCATGCGCCACGACTAGAGCACCTGTCAGAGCAGCAGTTGAGGAGCCACCAATAGCTCCGGTTGGGGAACAGGCACTGGAGCCGCCTGTTGTTACCCACAGACTTCAGAAGACTTTAGCGCAGTTCCTGAGCATGTTTGGTACATTGGCTCAGGCGGGATTGATCTCTGTTGCATCAACTATTTCGCAGATTGGTGGAGGAGCTCAGACTCTCACCGTCTGTACTCTAGAGAAGCAAGCTCACATGGGTCAGGTTTTGGGTGTGGTGCGGGTATAATCTATTATTCCGGTTCAGCATGAGGTCGGGCCAGGTGCATCAGAGGAGCAGGAGAAGAGGCTTGAGAGGTTCAAAAGGTATAGTCCACCTAAGTTTAGTGGCACAACTACCGAGGATGCACAAGGTTTTCTAGAGAAGTGTCACTGTATTCTTTGCACCATGGGTATTGTGGAGGTGAGCATAGTTGCTTTTACTACATTTCAGCTGTCGGGAGCAGCGTATCAGTGGTGTCAGGTTTATGAGGAGGGTAGACCAGCCGATGCAACACCACCGACTTGGGCTCAGTTTTCAGAGATGTACTTGAGGGAGTTTGTTCCCCATATCCTCCGGGATGCGTGCCATATAGAGCTTGAGCAGCTACGTCAGGGCACCAAGATGGTGTTAGAGTATGCCATCAAGTTCAGTGAGTTATCCCGTCATGCGCCTACTTTGGTTTCTACAGTTAGAGAGCGAGTCCACAGATTCATTGTGGGGCTCAAGTATGATCTTAGATCCTGCATGGCTTAAGAGTTGCAAACTGATACTCCATTTCAGCAGGTGGTGGAGATTGCCAGGATGTTAGAGCGTATTCGGGGTGAGGAGAGGGAGGATAAGGAGACCAAGAGGTCTCGAGCTTCTGGAGGGTTCATTGGATTATACTCTTTAGTTATGACCTATCGTGGTAGAGGCTGGGGCAGTCCCAGTCCAGTCCGCACTTCAGACTACTCGTGGTGTTCCAATTGGTCAGGGTACTCATGTGGGGCAGTCATCTTTTAGTGCACCACCGACACAGGGTTCCTACAATGATTATTTCAGTTATCCGGCAGATACTCAGTACGAACAGCCACGCCTGCACAGAGTTTGTTATGAGTGTGGTGATACTAGGTATATCATGAGAGAATATCCCAGACTTGGGAGAGGTGGATTTCATCAGAGCACTCAGGCTATGGGCTCCATTCCATTTGCTAATCCACTTGCACAGTCAGCTAGAAGTGGAGGACAAGCGGGTAGAGGGTGCCCTAGAGGGGGAGGCCCAGCCCGTTGATATGCTTTTCGTGGTATGGATGAGGCTACTACCCCAGATGGTGTCGTTATAGGTATGGTTTTGATTTGTCATAGAGGAGCATCGGTCTTATTGTGATCTGGTTTTATATATCGGTGTGAGTCCTCCTAACTTGCTTCATATATGGGTGAGTTTTGTGATTCTTGTACTCTGCTTATGTGTTTACCTCTGTTGAGAGATTTTATAACGGTAGCCCGTGTCTATCGTTTTGTTTTATTCACTATTGAGAGCTATGAAACTAGAAGGGACTTTCTGATACTCGTTACAATAGGTTTTGATGTGATCTCTTGATAGTTTAGTTATGATTTGTGATTTAGGTGCTCTACCGGTAAGGGAAGTTTGTTACATATTGTGATTTTTTCGCGGAATTTAGTTAGTGGAAGGTATCGGCTGGTGTGAGGTGCATTCTACTTGTGATTCAGAGTTTAGAATGAGATCCTCACATTTTCATGTGGTTTGATATATTTGAACCGAGCTACGTACCGTGGTGGAGTGATATTAGGATGAGATCCTTATGATTAGTTCATATGATTTGATTCTTCTTTGTCGGACGTGTTTGATAGTTTTATCATGTGTTTCTATTTCCATATTCAGCCATATACGCATTGTGCTTATTCGATTTAGCTTGCGAGGTATGTGCCCAGGTGGCATTGGGCGTGACTTATTGATTTGAGTGAATGGTCATGAGATCTTCATGTTTCTTGCATCGTTGTCAGTGTTGTGAAGGTTTGGAACATGGTTCTAGCTGATATGAGGTTAATTGTCGGTCCTAGATTTGATTATGGGCAGCTATGGTGGTCAGAAATATTGTTATGGGCATATGTGTGATGTGTCACGTCGTGGGGTTGTACCTTGTGGGTGTAGGTATGAGTTGTTGCAGCTGGTTGAGGCTGATACCGTGTGTTGATATGGGAATCAGGTCTTTGGGAAATGATGAGATGGGAAAATTTTGGTTCTAAGGTTTATCGGTGTGGGTGGAATGATTAACCTCAGTTGAGATAGTGTTTTCGGGCCTATATTGTTTGGAGTGACGTGGGATCACCCGCGAGTATATGTATAGTGAGTTCATTCAGTGATTTGATGGATTCAGAATGGTTCTTGGCATGTTCGAGGACAAATATTTGTTTAAGAGGGAGATAATATAACGACCCAACTGATCTTTTTGAGAATTAGCGTCTCGTTCGGCGGCTTAAGGTCTCGAGTAGCTTCATGTTATGTATTATTATTTGCGTGTGTGATCGAGTTTGGTTTTTCGGATGATTCAGGATTGATTTGGAAGAACCATTCTTGTTTTAGAAATTTAAGTGAAAAGTGTTGATCGGAGTTTGGCCCTTGTGAAGACTACTCCGGAATGATGTTTTGATGATTCCAATAGCTTCGTATGGTGATTTTGGACTTAGGCGTGTGTACAAATTTGGATTCGGAGGTCTGTAGGTTGATTTGATGCATTTTGGCAAAAATTGGGAAGTTGAAGGTTGAGAGGTTTGACCTGTAGTTGACATTTTTGACATCGGGTCCAAATTTCAATTCCGGGAGTTGGTATAGCTCTGTTGTGTCATTTAGAACTTGCATGCAAAACTTGACTTCATTGCGGGTTGAATTGATATGATTCGACGCGAGTTGTAAAAGTTGAAAGTTCATTAAGTTCGATTGAGATGCGATTTATAGTTTTAATATTGTTTGATGTGATTTGAAGCCTCGAGCAGTTCCGCGTTATGTTTTTGGACTTATTGGTACGTTCAAACGGGGTTCCGAGGAGCTCGGGTGAGTTTCAGATAGGTTTGGGTTGTGTTGCACTCGTTTTTGATGTTACGGCTTCGTTTCTTCAAGCATAAATGGTACCACATTAAGAAAATGAGCTCCAATTTCTACTTTTATTGAAGAATTAGATCCATATCATAATTACGGAGCCATAGCAAAAAGAATCGTCGAATTTGGACATGGTATGAGGAAGTTATGCTCATTTTAGTGTCGGAGAAGAGAGCTGGTGTTGGTGCTTCGTAGATGCGAAGTTGCGGGTGCGAGAAATGGTCCGCGAAAGCGGAAATGACAGTTGGAAATGCGCAAGTGCGGATTTTGTGTCGCAAAAGCAAAAATCCCTGTGTATAAAAAAATCAGACCGCATTCTTTTGGTATTTTGAACATATCTTGAGCTCTAGAGCTCCGATTGATGTGAAATTTGTGGCTTTCTTCTCGTCATTTAATGGGGGTCAGTATATAGCTATAATTTTTGTATTTTAATATGATTACAGAAGTTCATTTTTGAATTAATCCATATTTTGATTGGAGAATTGAGGGTTTTTATCAAAAACTTTTTTAAAGAGAATAATTGAGTTTTGAACATCGATTCAGAGTCAGAATTGGACAAAATTAGTATGGTTGGACACATAATTGAATGGGTTATCGAAATATTTCGGTTTTATCGGGTTCCGATGTGCAAGTCCAAGGTTGACTTTTTAAGTTGTCTTTTTAGTTTTATTAAAGATCAAAGCTTTATTATCCGGAGTTGTTTCCTATGGTTTTTATTTATGATATTAAGTTATTTTAGCTAGATTTGAGCCGTCTGTAGGTTATTTCATACGAGAAGGTCATTTTAAAGTATCGGTTTAGCTTCTTTGAGGTAAGTATCTTGCCTAACTTTGTGGGGGGGGAACGGGGATTGAACTACCTCTTAGGATTTGGGTCGTTTGTGCTAATTGTATGATGTGAAAGTCGTGTACGCGAGGTGACGAGTACGTACTCGGGATTATTTGTGGAAATTTACTGGTTTAGACTCTTAGGTTCTTTTCATGTATTTATTTGTAATTGTTGGCACATGTTATATCTTTTATTCGCCATGTCTACTATCACATGCTTTATTTGAAGTTGTCGTTACATGTCACATCCTTTACTTGTTGAGTTAGCTCTTATATGCTTTATTTGAAGTTGTTACCACTTTTATCATTATGTGATCTCTTTTATTGTTGAGTTACTCTTAGTTGAAATTGTTGTACATGATATCCTTTTGTTGCCGAGTTATTCTCATGCATTTAGATGTAGTACTCGTTCGTGCCATCTCATTTTCATTGTTAGCCTAATTCATACACTAGAACCCAGAGTTTGCCATTTTACATAGATACTTTAACTATTGAGTAAAACCTTAAATAATTAAATAGAATTGAGGTTATCGAAAGCCATTAATCTATTTTAAATTGAAATTGTGTTTAAAGAAGGTGTTGTTCCTTGTGACTTACTTTCCCGCTTGTTTTGTTATTATTGAGATATTATACACATTGTGTTTGAGCCGTGGGCTATTTGTTGTGAAAATATTGATATTGTTGAATTTTTGGAAAGGTTGTGGCCTATGGGCACTTGTGTTATGAGTTTATACGTCATGTTGTTGTGATGTTAGCATTTGTGAATTGTTGTGTGGTTTGGTTATTGTTATGCGGAGTATAAGGGTGGCATTTCACTGTTGTTAAATGTACCGAGTAATAAGGGTGGCTATTGTGTTATTGTCAAGGCGGAGTGATACGAGTGGCTATTCTACGGAGTGATATGGGTGGCTATTTAATGGAGTGATATGGGTGGCTATTCTACGGAGTGATACGGGTGGCTATCAGAGAGATAAGCGTTTCTAACGATATTATCAGGGCGGAGTAATACAGGTGGCTATTAGAGAGATAAGGGTGACAATGTCCGGGATGCTGTGTGATGGCTTGGAGACATTGTGTTTGTGATTTCCGTATGATATTGTGCTTTTCCTTGTGTCTATCATACACCTTACGTGACTTGTTTTTCGTTGCTTCAATGAGCTACTCGATGTCATTGATATTAGTTGTTGATTGTGGCTGCAGTAGTACACTCGCACAAGCATACACTGTAACATACTACTTATACTAACTCAGGAGTATGAAACTTGACATTTATTGATCATGCCCATGTGTTCTTGTATTATCCGTCTTTATGTTTCTATTGAGCTTGTGACCATACCTGGCGGATTGTGATTGTGAGCCTGTGAACATGCCGGGCGGATTATGATTGTGAGCTTGTGACCATGCCGGGCGAATTGTGATTATGGGCCTGTGACCATGACGGGCGGATTGTGATTGTGAGCATGTGACCACGCTGGACGGACTGTGAATGTGAGCCTGTGATCATGCCGGGCGGATTGAGATATTGGCACGTGAGTTGTCCATGAGTTTGTGATTCGAGATGCGGGCATGAGGTGCCGTCAGTACATGATGGTGGGTTGAGACCCGTGACTTGTGACTATGAAATGAGGTATCACGAAGTGATTTCATTGTGAATATTGTGTTAGAACAGCTTGATTAATTGTTGTCCTTTGTGTTCCTTATTTGGTTTTAATGGTATTTTCATGGTGTTATTATTGCTTTACTGTTTATATCATATGTTGATTTTGTTTCCATTTACTGATTTGTATTTTCCATTATTAGCTTTATATTTCTATACTACACAGGTTGCTTTGTCTAGTGAGTGTCTTGGCTGTACCTCATCACTACTCCACCGAGGTTAGTCTGGATACTTACTGGGTACCGACCGTAGTGTACTCAAACTGTACTTCTGCATATTTTTGTGAAGAGCCACGTATTGGAGATATCAGACTCGGGCGGAGTCAGATTGTTGATTGTGAGTATTCAAGGTAGAGCTGCTTGGTAGTCACAGTCCCTTGGAGTCCTTTCCTTATATTGTACTGCCGGTTGTTATTTGAACAATATTATTTCGATACTTGAGATCATTCCATGTATTCAGCTAGAATTCGTGACTCTGTATTACCAAATCTTGGGAGGTTGTTAAGATCATTGCCGCGTAGGCTTATTCCGCTTTTTTTTTTCGATATTTATTTTAAGCTATGTTTCAAATTATCATTGTTAAAACTGGCTTAATCGTTGTCAATAATCGACTTATCTAGTCTTAGAGACTAGGTGGCATCACGACGCATGCGGTGGATTTTTGGGTTGTGACATGTTTTACGCACATCCATGGTGGAAGATTGTATGGCGTTAAAACCATTGTCCATGTACTGTGTACAATTCGCATTGTGCCAAATGAATTAAACCCATCAGAAGCTAATCCTAGGAGCACATTGCGAGGATCTCCAGCAAATTCAGGATATTTACTATCAAAATTTTTTCAAGCTTCAGAACAGAAATCTGCAGGATGTTGTAAAACTCCATCTTTATTGCGCTCTTCATGATTCCATTGCATTTCTTTAGAAGTTTTTGAAGACATAAACAGTCTCCGTAGCCTTGGTTTTAAAGGAATATACCTTAGGACCTTGGCTGGAATTTTTCTAGCATCATTTTTCCATCTAAAAGCCCTACAAAGCAAACTCTTTTCTAAAAAGCATGCAATCGTTGGGACAAGCATGAATATTTTCATACTTTAGGCTCAAGCCTTCAACTATCTTTTTGGTCTCATAGAAAGAAGGAGGCAACTTTTCTCCTTCAGGCAGCGCATCTTTCAATAGTCCAAGTAAAGAATTAAAAGATTCATTTGACCATTTGAATATGTATTTTATAGGATACATATGCAGCAAAAAGGACAGTTTGCTAAACTTCTTACATCCAGGATATAGTTCTTCATTTGCCTCCTTCATGAGCCGTTCTAACTTATCCACCTCTGGATGAGGTTGATATCCAGATGGATGAGCAGTATTCTCTTGTACGTTTTGCTCCATGCCACCACTTTCACTAATGTCAGTATCCATGAACTGTGTAATACCTCCAAATGCATCATGTATAATTCCTCGCATATCATCACCTCTTGGAGTTGATTGGCTGCGATTATTTTCTCCAGCATTGTTTGATCCCTTTAGAGAGACTCCATGACAAAATCAAGAATCATATGACGGTATAATACCATTAATCACAAGATGATCATATGATGTAGCCTGATTTACTTGATGGATAAGCACACACTCCGTACACGGACATGCAATTTTTTTTCCACCTTGTTTTTTCAGAAAATGCATGATTTAAAAATTCCTCTACTCCATCTAAATATTCTTTACTAATTCTATCACAATACATCCGTCTTTTATTTCTAGGATTGTGCATGACGTTCAAGATATTCCTTTCTTTTCTATAATTACTGCAAGAGCTACAAATTCGTTAGTAAAAAGAATGAATTAATCAAAAAGGTAGTTCATAATAAAATAACCATCCTTTTAGTAGGTAATTCCATAGCTCAAAGATATCATTTTAACAATTGAAACTATCAAACATAAATCTGTTAAAACTATTATTTTGACAATTAAACTATCAAACAGTTAAACTATCTCTAATTTCTTCTATGATTTTCACATAATGGTTCAAATTCTTTTTAAGAATAGAATTATTAAACTTATAAATTATAATTCTTCTATGGTTTTCATATATTGGTTCATAAATCTTTTAAGAATAGAATTATTAAACTTATGTTTTATAGAAGAACCATATATCATATATTTTAAAATTTTCAAAACTTACTACTCCTATTTGTTGACTTTTCAGATATATACTCTATTTTTACCAATTTATTTTTAACTCTTTTTTTTATTGAGCGTCAGTTTAACTAGTTCTAAAGTAAATGGAATATAAGTTAGTTTATATATTAAAAGTATACAATTATAAATAAAAAAAGCCAATATAATTGCGATGAAATCATCCATCTAATGTTTCAGTTAAAGACTACTTAAACCAAACATGACAAGAAAGAGACAGAGTAAATAAACTTGAAAAATTCAACAGATTATGCAAAGCCTAAAAAGGTGTGGACGTTTTTAATAATACGACGACGATTGCAGTGACATGGGGTTACTACATTGGGCTGAATCGATTTGGAATATTTTGCTATTTATAAAATGATCATAGTCATCATAGAACAAACATGTAAATGGGAAAGGAATTTAACCAAAGACAACTTGCCAATTTTCACCATATTGGTTCATAAACTTTTTAAGAATATAATTATTAGACTTATAAATTATAAAAAAATTTAAGACTGGACATTCTGACTATAACTACCCAGAAACTAATGGGTACTGACTGTAGAAGAATTCTGAATATTGCTAACAGCCCAAGCTATTTCTTAACAAACGAATGAATTGTTGTAGTTGAGAGTTCTATTGGCTATTGAGCTTTTACATGTTGATAAGTAGCCTTAAGAAACATACAGAGTAACCAGTTCATAAAACAATACCAGAACAAAGGAGGAATCAATTCAATCAATTGACTATCAATCTAACATCAGCCTGATATCATAAACGACTTAACAAACACAGAAAAAAACTATACTTTCACAAATTCACAACCTAGTTAAAAATCTACAGTCAAACATGAACTCTTGAAATTAAAATTTCCTAAGAAAATATAAGTTCCTAAGATGAAATGCCTATCATATCATTATATGAATTCGAATAAGCTGCCATTCCTTACCATGATGACAGAAAAGAAACAAAAATATCACAGCTTGTTTAATTAGCTTATTTACTACATTAATGAAATTCTCTCTTAAGGATGGAATTCTATACTACTAGTCTAACTAAAACCTTAAATGTTCTGGTAAGTATAGGTTCATAATCATTTATAAATTACTACAGACATGCTATTTCTTTTAACTTAATAGCACAATAATTTGTAGATTATTCGTAATTGCTGCTCTAGCAAACCTCACACCTATGACATGAACCTTTAACATAGAAGAGAATAAGTCATGGCAGTAGTATATCACGCCAAAAATCATATATGAACTCATGACACAAATTAAAGGGCAAAAAAATATTATTTTAGGTTTAGTCTTAATCAATGGTTCACAAATAATAGGTTCGGACTTTTAACAACAAAAGTGTAATGAAATAAACAATTGAGCAGCATCAATCCATGTAAACAATCAAGCAGCATCAATCTATATAAATAATCGAGAAACATCAAGCATCAATCCACTGTAAATCAATCCATATAAACAATCGAGCGACATCAATCCAAAATCTACAACAAATTAATTGCAAGCAACCGATTTAATAGGGGAAGAAGAGAAGTTAACAGGGACGAGATAATTTACCTGGAAAAAGAATCGACGGGGACTATCGCATGCTGTTGACGCAACAACGATTTAGGTTTTTCTATGGCAGCGAAGGTATCAATTAAAGTAAATATGTTTTCCTAAACTTTTCTAATTGGAGGGAATCGATAATTCTGGTCCATAAATTGGAGGGGAAGATGTTTCTCTTTTTGTGCGGAGGGAAAAGTTAAAATAATAAAAAATTAATTTCAATTAGTAATTTTTAGTGGCAATTGTTTTTACTGCCGGTGAAAGGATATCTTTTACTAGCTAATGGTCACGTGCCGCTAATTTTTTGACTTAAAGAATTTATTAGCGACAATTGCCTTATTGCCACTAAATAATTGCCGCCAAAGGCTTTTTTTGTAGTATTGCCTAGAGGGGGAGGTTAATCAGGCTCGATGCTATGCTTTTACTAGCTAATGGTCAAGCTCGATGTTATGCTTTTTCCGCCAGGCCAGAGGCAGTTGCTTCTGACGCTATGATCACATGTATTGTTTCATTATTCCACAGGGATGCTTCATTATTATTTGATCCCGGTACCACTTATTCATATGTGTCATCATACTTTGCTCGTTATTTGAATATACCATGTGGTTCTTTAGTTATGCATGTTCATGTATCTATGCCGGTGAGTGATTCTATTATTGTGGACCGTGTGTATTGGTCGTGTGTGGTGACTTTTAGTGGGTATAAGATAAGAGTTGATTTTTTACTACATAGAATGGTTGATTTTGACGTGATTTTATGAATGGATTGGCTATCACCATGTCACGTTATTATGGATTGTCGAGCTAAAACCGTGATGTTGGCTATGCTGGGGTTGCGTAGGGTTGAGTGGAGGGGTTCTCTGGATTATGTTCCCAGCAGAGTGATTTCACATTTAAAGGCTCAACGGATGGTTGAGAAGGGATGTTTGACATATTTGGCCTTCGTGAGGGATGTTAGTATGTGGTAACTTTTGGTGGCTATAAGACCAGAGTTGACCTTTTACTACATAGAACAGTTGATTTTGACGTGATTTTAGGAATGGATTGGCTATCACCATGTCACGCTATTCTGGATTGTCACGCTAAATCGTGATGTTAGCGATGCTGGGGTTGCGTAGGGTTGAGTGGAGGGGTTCTCTGGATTATGTTCCCAGCAGAGTGATTTCACATTTAAAGGCTCAATGCATGTTTGAGAAGGGATGTTTGGTATATTTGGCCTTCGTGAGGGATGTTAGTGCTGATGTTCCTACCGTTGAGTCAGTTCTGGTAGTGAGAGACTTCCTAGATATATTTCTTACAGACCTGTCGGGCACGCCACCCGATAGGGATATTAATTTCAGTATTTATCTGGTGCCGGGCACTCAACCTATATCTATTCCACCATATCGCATGGAACCAACAAAACTGAAAGAGTTAAAGGAATAACTTCAAAAGTTTCTTGAAAAGGGCTTCATTAGGCCTAGTATGTCACCTTGAGGTGCGCTGGTCCTATTTTTGAAGAAGAAGGATGGTACTATGAGGATGTGTATTGACTATCGGCAGCTGAATAAAGTTGCAATTAAAAATAAGTACCCACTAGCGTGCATTGATGACTTATTTCACCAGCTTGAGGGTGCTAGAATATTTTTGAAGATTGATTTGAGATCAAGGTATCATCAGTTGAAGATTTGGGATTCTGATATCCTAAAGACGGCATTCAGAACCTACTATGGTCACGATGAGTTTCTTGTGATGTCTATTGGGCTGACCAATGCCCCAACAACTTTTCTGCACATGATGAATAGTGTGTTATAGTTGTATCTTGATTCTTTCGTCATAGTATTCATTGATGATATGTTTGTGTACTCACGCAGTTAGGAGGATCATGAGCAATATCTGAGGATTGTACTCTAAACTTTGAGGGAGAAGAAGCTATATGCTAAATTCTCCAAATGTGAGTTTTAGCTTGATTAGGTGGAATTATTGGGCAATGTGGTGTCTAGTGAGGGGATCAAGGTAGATCTGAAGAAGATTGAGAAAGTTCAGAGTTGTCCCAGACCGTCTTTAGCTACTAAGATTCGGAGCTTTCTTGGTTTGACAGGTCATTATCGCCGTTTTGTGGAGGGCTTCTCATCCATTACTGCACCTTTAACTAGATTGACCTAGATGGGTGCTTCTTTCAGCTGTTTTGATAAGTGTGAGGCGAGTTTTTAGAAGCTCAATACTGCATTAACAATAGCCCCAATGTTGGTGTTGCCTATAGGTTCGAGATGTTACACCGTGTATTGTGACGTGTCACGTATTGGTCTTGACACGGTGTTGATGCAGAACGGTAGGGTGATTGCCTACGAGTCTCGGCAGTTGAAGGTTTATGAGAAGAATTACCATGTGTATGATTTAGAGTTGGCATCTATTGTTCACGCATTGACAATTTGGAGGCACTATCTGTACGATGTTCATTGTGAGGTCTATACCGACTACCGGAGTCTCCAGCACCTGTTCAAGCAGAAGGATCTTAATTTATGGCAGCGGAGAAGGTTAGAGTTCCTAAAAGACAGGCTATGATATCATCATATTATATCATCCGTAGAAAGCCAATATGGTGTCCGATGAATTGAGTAGGAATATGAGAATATGAGCAGTTTGGCATATTTACAGGTAGTAGAGAGGCCACAAGCCATGGATGTTCAGGCCTTGGCCAATCAGTTTGTGAGATGGGATGTATTGGAGCCTAGTTGGGTTCTTGCTTGCATTGTGGCTCAGTCATCGTTGTTGGAGCGTATCAAGGCTCGCCAGTTTGGTGATCCTCACTTGTTGGTGTTAAAGGATATGGTGCAGCATGGTGGTGCTAAGGAGGTTATGACTGGTGATGATGGTATTTTGTGGCGTCAAGCTCGGATTTCTGTTCCAATTGTGGATGGGTTGAGAGAATTGATACTTGATGAGGCTCACAACTTGCGCTATTCCATTCACCGGGTGTCACGATGATGTATCTGACTTGAAACATCACAATTGGTGGCGAAGAATGAAGAAAGATATTGTTGCTTATGTCTCTCGGTGTTTAAATTGTCAATAGGTGAAGTATGAGTATCAGAAATCGGAAGGCTTGACTCAAAGATTGGAGATACCGGAGTGGAAGTGGGAACGCATCACTATGGATTTTGTAGTAGGCTTGCGACGGACCTTGAAGAAATATGATGCAGTCTGGGTTATTATGGACTGGTTGACTAAGTCTGCACACTCCATTCCGATGGTGACTTCTTATTATTCATAGTAGTTGGCTCAGATTTACATCCGAGAGATTATCCGCTTGCATGGCGTGCCCATTTCCATCATTTTTGACCGAGACACGAAGATCATATCGGAGTTTTGGAGAGTAGTGCAACGAGAGTTGGGCACACGAGTTGAGTTGAGTACATCATTCCATTCTCATACGGACGGGCAGTCCGAGTGCACCATTCAAATCTTGGAGGATATGTTATTTGCCTGTGTTATGTATTTCAGTGTTTTTTGGGATCAATTTCTTCCATTACCAGAGTTCGCCTACAACAATAACTTTCAGTCGAGGATCCAGATGTCTCCTTATGAGGCCTTATTTGGTAGGAGATGTCGTTCTCCAGTTGGTTGGTTTGTGCTTGGGGAGGTTAGGTTGTTGGCACTGATTTGGTCCATGATGCTTTGGAGAAGGTGAAGTTGATCCACGAGCAGCTCTGCACAACACAGTCTAGACATAAGAGTTATGCAGATAGGAAGGTTCACGATGTTTCATATATGGTGGGTGAGACGGTTTTGCACAGAGTTTCTCCCATGAAGGGTGATGAGGTTTGGGAAGAAGGACCAGTTGAGCCCTCGGTATATTTTCCCTTTTGATGTGATTGAGAGGATTGGAGAGGTGGCCTACAGACTTGCCTTGCCACCTAGTCTATCGGGTGTTCACCTAGTGTTTCATGTTTCTATGCTCCGAAAGTATTATGGTGATCTGTCACATGTTTTCGACTTCAGCATAGTTCATTTAGATGGAGATTTGACTAATGATATGGAGTCAGTGGATATATTGGGTCGGCAGGTTCGGAAGTTGAGGTCGAAGAATATAGCTTCATTGAAGGTTCAGTGGACAGGCCGGCGAGTTAAGAGGCTACTTGGGAGACCGAGCAGGAGATGCGGAGTAGATAACCATACCTATTTGAGACTCTAGGTATGATTCTAGACCCGTTAAAGGACAAACATTTGTTTAAGAGGGGGAGAATGTAATGATCCGGTCGGTCATTTCGTGTATCGTAGGATTGTTCCCCTATTTATCACTTCTTCTGTGTTCATTTGTAGTTACGTGACTTGTCGGGGTGGTTGGTTAGGTTCCGGGGAAGTGTTGAGTGAATTGGGACACTTAGTCCCAAGGTTGAAAGCTTAAGTCGAAAGTGTTGACCGGAGCTTGACTATTGTATAGACGACTCCGGAAGGGATTTTTGATGGTTCCGATAGCTTTGTATGGTGATTTTGGATATAAGTATGTCCGGACTTGGATCTGGAAATCCATAGGTTATTTTGGCTTGAATTGGCGAAAGTTGGAAAATTTTGGAAGGTTAATAGGTTTGAACGAGAGTTGAATTATTGATATCGGGTTCGGATTTTAGTTTTGATACTTGGGATAGGTCGGTTGTGTCATTTGGGACTTGCACGCAAAATTTGAGGTCAATCAAAGTTGATTTGATTTAGTTCGGCATTGGTTTTAGAACTTAGAAGTTCATTAGTCACATTAGGCTTGAATTAGAGTGTGATTTATGATTTTTACGTTGTTTGATGAGATTTGAGGGTTCAAGTAAGTTCCTATCGTGTTATAGGACTTGTTGGTATGCTGGGATAGGGTCCCGGGGGCCCGAGGAGTTTCGGATTGTTGTCGGATCATGATTTGACTTAGAGGAACTACTGATTCTTTACTTCTGGTTTCTTTCTTCGCGATCGCGAAGAGTGGGTCGTGATCGCGTAGAGTTATTGCTGCTAGGTGAGTATTTTCTCTTTGCGTTTGTGAAGCCTTGGGGTATTTGTTCATCGCGAACGCGAGCGGTGAAACCGTTCGCATAGAAGGAAGGGAGGACCTGAGGATGGCACACGGTTGTTCATCGCGATCGTGTGGTCAAATCATCGATCATGTAGTTGTTCGGTGTTGGTCATCTCGTTTACGACTAAGCTGTCGCGTTCGCAAAAGAGGATTGAGCAGCTGGTGAACTTTGTTCTTCGCGATAGCGAAAGGTAAATACCTGGGCAGAATATTTAAAAACTCTATTGTGAGGGTTTGGTTATTATATCAAATTTTGAGTAATAGAGCTCGATTTTGGGTGTTTTTGGAGGGAATTATCAAGATTTGGATCAGGGTAAGTTCTTTTGACTCGGATTTATTGTTATTTCATAATTTTATATTCGTTTTTAGCATTTAATTGGTGAATTAAAATGAAGAAATGAGGATTTAGTAAAAACTTCCTAAAGTAAAAATATAGGATTTGAAGGTTGAATCGAGGTCAGAATTGGATGAAATTGAGAGAGGTGGGCCTTAGAGCCATGTTGAGAGTGTTATTGTGGATCGGGTTGCACGCCGCAGCAGGCCATATTGGCTTTATTATTATTAAGTGGATCGAGCTACACGCCGCAACATGCCTTATTGGCTTTTGATTAGCGCTTGGGAGGTTCCGCCCCTCCAGAGTCTGACATACCAGTAGTTAGCGCAGGCACAGTGATATATATACACGTTCTTTGGTGAGGGGCATTGATTCCAGGCACCCATACAGTGCTGAGTGATTGTGTGTGTATGATGAGGTGGGCATTTGAGACAGATAGCTTGAGTATGTTGAGAATGAGAGCATCTGGGAATATCACCGTAAAATCATTCGTTTGACATGCATACTTGACATGTAGACATAGAAATTTACTATTCCCCATGCTAGCTGTGACTGACATGTTCTTATTAGTGTTGAACTTAAAATGTTATACTTGAAAGCATGCCTAAATTCCTACAACATGAACGAACATATTATGATAATTCCTTTGAGTTACTTATTGTTATTTTCATCAGTATATGTGTGTTGTCATTTATATTGGTTTCTGACTGTCTACTTTTGAACTCGTCATTGCTTTCAGCCCAAGGTTAGTTCTGTTACTTATTGAGTACTTAGGGTCGGTTATACTCATACTACACTCTGCCTTTCGTGTGCATATCCAGGTACATCTGGACATAAGAAGGAAGCATGGATAATACTCACCAAAAATGAGACATAACTAAATTAGATCCAAATGGAAAATTTTTAAAAGGAGGCAGACATCGAACAAGAGCTTAAGAAGGTGTGATCCACAACCGCATACTAATTTGGAACAAAGATGATTCAGGAAATTTGTAAAACAAATTAGTAACAGAGACGATGAAGGTAACCTAGAGAGAAGAATTGAGAGAAGTACTTATACAAGAAAAAGAAGGTGACGGGAATTGGGATTTGTTAATGACCAAATTGGCGTTCAGCAAGTGGGATAGGAAAAGAAAAAAAGGTAGACGTGCTTATAGAAAACAAAATTAAAAAAATACACGTATTCAGATGAAGACCTAATTGCAAATTTAACTATCAAAGGATCTTGTCACGATCCAAAATTCAACTAGTCATGATGGAACCTAACCCAACCCGCTAGGTAAGCCAGATTATAGTAACATAATTTAATGATAATGATAAGAGTCAAAAAGTGAAATAACTAAATTTAGACAACAATCCAAGGACTGGTAGTACAAGTCCTGAGCCACTAAGAATTAGATTAACAAAATTGAATTGAAATAATTACAACATCTATTTGGAATGTGCATGAACATAATTCGAATCTAAAGTTACCAAGGACAAGTGATAGCCATAACTAGAATGCGGGTACATCTTCAATGTCAGCTCCCGTCGAACACAACAACAACTCCAAGATCTGCACGCAAAGTATAGTATGAGTACAACCGCCCCTATATACTCAATAAATATCCTAACTAACCTCGGCGAGGTAAAAGAAGCAAGAACTATAATTGATACTCACCAACACCTGTACAGTTCACAAATTCAATAAGTATAGGACCGTTATATGATCAAATCAGGAAATCCCAGGTAAAACCACTATGATGCTCACAATTCTTTGTTTTAAATTTTATGTTTAGTCAACAATCCAGCATATAAGAAAGATATGCAAGAAAATCAGTTAAACATTCAAGAAAATTGCAAGTAATGATGAAATGCGATAGCCAATTATCAGTCTGTTGCGGCGCCAAAATCAAAATAACAATAACCAACTCTCCTAGAGCTCACATCAACCAGAAACCCGTCGGTTTCTAATAATATGCGTGTACACCATCAAGACAAAAATACGAGAGGGTGACCCTAGGGGGATGGATCCGTATCCACACGCTGCACGGACAACGCACATGCTGCATGGATAACTCATGTGCTATCAACCATGCGGAGAACTCACGTGCTGCATGGATAACTCACGTCTTATAATATCAATATCTGGATCTGCACGGATAACTCATATGTTGCACGGACAACTCACGTTCTAATAATATCAATCTGCAGAGACAACTCACATGTTGCATGAACAACTCATGTGCAAATATCACACTCTACCTACCGTGATCACAGGCACAATATCATAATCCGCCAAACATGGTCACATGTATAATAACATAATCCGCCCGACGTGGTCACAAGCATAACAACACAATCTGCCCGGCGTGATCATAGACATCTAGTCCAAATCATATCATACAAAAGCAAGTAAACAAGAACACATGTATATGATGAATAAATATCAGACTTCATGCTCCTGGACTGGTATAATAAAATGCTAAAGTGTAGGCATATGCAAAGTGTGATGTCACAGCTCAAATCAGTAATTTCATCATAGAAATAGCAGTTACCAAATTTATTCAGGGAATTAGCCTCTTCATAACTTCAAACATGGCTCAAATAGTTCACAATAATATTACAAATATGACAAACATTATAGTTTAAAGCTTAACGATCAATTCTAGGTATATCATAGCCTAAGCACTACCCCGGGCATGGATAAATACCTTAGTACTCGCACATGGGCTCAAACCCCCCATATATGCGCACCCATAGCACATAGCTATCATAAATAATTCAGGCAATTAGTGGCTCAACCAAGTTTAGATAAGATACTTACCTCAAGCAAGCCAAAACAAATACCGAGCAAGCCAAACAACACTCTAGAAATTCCATCCCCCGCGTATCAACCTCTAAACAGTTCGAAACTAGCCAAAAGTAACCCAAAACATCAATTAATGCCATAGGAAACAAACCCAACTGATAAATGTTGAATCTTTAACCAATAGCTCAAACTCAATCAAAAAGTCAAACTCGGACCAGCACCTCGGGTCCCAACAAAACTCAATCATTCCGACAACCCATTCATTTACTAGTCCAACTATATAAATTTCACTCAATTCTAACTCTGAATCGATGTTCAAAACTCAAACATTCACTTTAGGGAAGTTTAGACAAAAACCCCCAATTTCTCTTTCAAAGTCATCAATCAAATGCCAAAATTGAAGATAGAATCATGAAATATAATCAAAACCGAGTAGAAAATACTTACCCCAATCCATGTGGTGAAAATCACCTCCAAAACCTCCAAGATAGAATCGCGAGATTACTCATGTGAACATGATGCCCACAGATGCCAACGATCCGCGAACGCGGCCAACTCTATGCCAACGCGAAAGAGGACTCACCAGCTCCCAGCTGCCCAGCTCAACACTACACGACCGTGATTCCCCATACGCGAATGCGATGCTCAAGTCCCCACAACCTATGCAAACACGGTCTCCCAGTCGCGAATGCTATGAAAAAAGTATCAAGTTCCAGACTTAGCCTACGTGATCGCATCTATATCCTCGCAATCACGAAGAATAACAGCGACACCAGATAACAACAGTAAACCAGTTATGCATGAAGCTTCGAAATAATCAGAAATCCATCTGAAACTCATCTGAGCCCCTCGGGACTCCGTCCAAATATGCCAATAAGTTTCAAAACATAACATGGAACTACTCGAGGCCTCAAATCACACATGACAATATCAAAATCATGAATCGCACCTCAAATCAAACTTTATGAACTTTTGAACTTTCAACTTTCAAAACTCGTGTCGAACCATATCAAATCAACCCAAAATGATCTCAAATTTTGCACACTAGTCCCAAATGATATAACGAAGCTATTCCAATCCCCGGATCCACACACCGAACCCGATAACATCAAAGTCAACTCCAAGTCAAACCTATGAACTTTTTAAACCTTCAAATTGCTAGCTTTCGCCAAATATTGCCGAAACCTTCTAGGAACATCCAAATACAAATCCGGGCATACACCCAAGTCCAATATCACCATCCAGACCTAACGGAACTATCAAAACTCCGATACAGGCTCAAATACACAAAAGTTAAACTTGGTCAACTCTTCCAACTTAAAGCTTCTAACATGAGATTCATTCTTCCAAATCAATTCTGAATCACTTGAAAACCAAATCTGATGATTCACACAAGTCATAATATATCATACGGGGATACTCAAGACTTCAAACAGCTGAACAGAATGCAAATGCTCAACATGACCGGTCGAGTCATTACATTCTCTCTTACTTAAGCATACGTTCGTCCTTGAACGTGCCAAGAGTCGTTCCATAGCCATCAAATCACTGTGTAATCATACCATGCACATACCCGTGGGTGATCCCACTCCACCCCAATCCATATAAGTCTGACAACCAACATAACTGAAGATCCATACTTTAACCTTAATCCATAAGCCTTAGAATAAAATCTCTACCATTTGAAATCCATTGCAAGACCCGAATCTCGAATCCACACATTGTATAAGCATGAACAAGACATATCAATCCATAACCATATCCCAAGATGTAATCACAAGATATACCACATAACTCACATACTCGTAGCAATAATTTTCGATCATAGTAGTTGCTTAAGGACAAACCCGGTACCGGTAATAAACCTCATATCAAATAAAACCTCGTTCAAAACTTTTGTACACTGCCAACGCAGAAAGAAACACGCAAAAACTCGTAATTACTCATTATATCAACAAGTCATGGAGCTCTCGCGTCCGACAAGGACCATAGCCAAATACTAAGCTGATTAGTGACATTATTCTTTCAAACATACCACAATCAAATCCGACACCACTTGTTCCTGGTCTAATACCCTCATCTCATCCAGCACAAGCTACTCAACCAAAATGCCACACAAATATAATTTATAGCCACACACCGTTCAATCCGTGCACCAAAAAGAAATAACTCATATGTACCCAAAAATGGAAAGTGAATCAGATGAGAGAGAGCCGTCTCACAAGCTCAAAAGATACCACCAAAAGCGCGATGTTATGACCCCATCACTCAATAGAGAACCAAGGCACACGAAAGCTATCTAAAGGATCATATCCCAACATAACTTCGCTGCAGTGCGTGACCCAATCTAGACACCAGTCCAAATGAAATACATCGAGCCATAGTGCTCCAAATCTACAAACATACAAAAATCAACAACAAACATCCAAAGTGTGTGACCATAACTATGGAGAAACGGATAGCATAATATACCTTAAATGGAAAAGACCATAACCAAGGCACAATCAACCATTCATACGCCCAAGAACTATCTTGTTCGAATTTCGCCACAAGGCCCAAACAGAAACACATCTTGTGAGCAAATAACCAACATATCACAACCCACTGTAGCATAGAAGAAACACATAGAACCTATTAAAACACGAACAAGCTCACTCTAACTGAATGACACACCCCTCAACAATAGCAGTTCTGAGTAAACAAATTCGACCTGATGTAGACTACATATCCTCAATAGGCCTACATATGGCCTCCAATCAATCCCGATCCTCCCGAAATAGATAGATAACCTTCATAGTCCGCAACCAAGGAATAATCTGCCTCTGAGAACTCCCAATCTCTAAATCCCTAGAACACATGAATCACCATATCCGATCCCAACTCGACCACTCAAGTAACTGACACATCCTTCATATGCAATCATTCCACGAGAAACACTTCCATAATTCTTCAGTGCCACATAGAAAGATCTGAGCATCAACAGTCGATCAACCAGGCGAGTACCACATTACGTTTGAAGCATCTATAAGTCAAAACACAATGCGCCTTCTGAAATGCACACTCACCTCCAGTGATATCAAATAGTACCAGCATTCTTCTAAACATATGAAACCGTATGTGTGGTCTAAAACTCATGACCTTCCCTTCTAAACTAAATCGCAAGCTTGTACATGAAAATTCCAATCCCACATGTCGTACCGTATCTATCATGCCACCATAGAAAAAAACATGAGAACACCTTTGTCGACTCTGAGTCATCAGCAAAATACATACTCGATTAGCTAGAAACCTTCCATTCGATCCCATCCAGGAGAAAATCATAATGCACAACATACTCCTCATGCCAGTAGAAACTATCCATCTCAAGCCGTGGTAGAAATCATTGAGAACACTTCACAATCCATTTTCACATAACCAAGCCATCAACACTGAATACTCCTAACTCAACCAAGTCACGCAGGTTGCCAAAACTCAAGAATATTGCCACAAAACACCGGTAAAGCCTCACCAGATCATAAGAACCAAAAGAACCGACCATTCTCATTACCATGCCGATCTAAACCACTACCAAGTTGATCTATTTCTTTGAGTTCCTTCCGAACTACCTTCAAGTTAGCACTTCTCCTTACCAGAACACCATGATCCTCAACCAAAGCTCACCACAAGATATCCTAGCATGAAACCACGTCTTCCTAAAGTCCATAAGCTATTGTATTCCCTTTTAAGCTCTCAAAGCATCTGAGATATCCACTCTGAAGAGACCTTATGTGAATTTAAAGTTGTTCATTTTACCTTTCTGATACTGAAATGTAGAATCCATTATGATATAGAAATATCGCGAGTCTCGACACCATCCAATACAAATCTCAGATCTTAGCCATATACAAATTCGGGGAAAATTCTCAAAAGCAACGTATGAATCTTGAACTCATTAGAACCATTCTCGAGAGTGATCCATCTTATTTTAATCTCCAACATACCACCCAAACGAGCCAAACGACCGGTGCCCTATCATTACACCAACACCCAAAGAAGTAACCCCATCTTAACGCAACTCAGTAAATCCCTACTTCATGCACACTACATCCGTCATGAATAACAAACTCAAATCATTCCATGATTTTCATATACCCATAACGTGTAATATATCACATATCCAGAAATTTCCTTACTCGAGTCATCCTCAAAATCCACCTCTTCAAGTTATAACCGATCCACTAGTATGCCTCAAACTAGAACTGATATAATACATAACCATGCAATCCAATCGTCGATAGCGGACTCCCCTACTTGGCTCAAAGTCATAGAACAAAATATCTTATAACCCACAATAACCATACTCTATTACTACCATAATAGCACTCTCAAATCATCTACTAAGCTCACACTCATCCTCATGAAAGTCAAGTCAACTTTCTCAACCGATCCAAAAGTCAAATAACAATACATATAACCCACTGGTAGAAAGAAACTCTCTACACAACATAATAAGGATCACACATTCGTAGATTACCCTGTAGATGATAACCCACCTACTTAACCTCAAATTGACATTTCTCTATATCCTTTCATGGCCACAACTACTATGCAATTACTTAATCTTCTCGAGTCTGAACTCGTCAATAAGACATGAAAATCTAATTTGTTCCACAAATGAACAACATGAAAGAATCTCTCAAAACACTCATAACTCAAGACTATATAAAACATCCATAGAAATCGAGCATTCATAGTCCTTTTGCATCCCAAGAAAAATCTTCATATCATATCAAAACCATATGAACATATCCCGCAGTCACATCATACTCATCATGTAGCTATCCAACCACTCGTTGAGCCATCGATCCCACTCCTAGGGACACTACTGGACATATAAGTCCAAAAACACATGCTCACATAACTGAAAACACCAAACCCAAACTACAATAAAAACTCAGCCTCAAGTCCTCTAGACTGGCCCAAGACCACAACATCGAGTGCACTTCTCGCAACTCATCCATGGAATCGCAAGCCGTTGTTGCACAGCTAATACCGAGTGCTCAACACCATATGAGTAAGTGGAAGGAATTCAAAGAGATACGCTTCGAGCTAAATCAATGCAGCATGATGAGGAAAGAAAGATGGGAAGTTTATCCTTGATGCCCTATAGCCTCTCGAAGATAGGTATGGACATCATCATACTGATCCACAAAGCTCTACTAGACACTTGCTCGTGACTTGTAGAACCTATGAACCTAGAGCTCTGATACCAACTTGTCATAACCCAAAATCCAACTAGTCGTGACGGTACCTAACCCAACCCGCTAGGTAAGCCAGATAACAGTAACACAATTTAATGATAATGATAAGAGTCAAACAGTGAAATAACTGAATTGATACAACAACCCAAGGTCTGGTAGTACAAGTCATGAGCCACTAAGACTTAGATATACAAAACTGCATTAAAATAATTACAACATTTGTTTGGAATGTGGATGAACAGAATTCGAATCTATAGCTACGAAGGACAAGTGATAGCCAAAACTAGAACGTGGTTACATCTTCAATGCCAGATCTCGTCATACACAGCAACAACAACTCCAAGATCTGCACGCAAGGTGCAGAAGTGTAGTATGAGTACAACTGACCCCATGTACTCAATAGGTATCCTAACTAACCTCGGCAAGGTAAAAGAAGCTAGAACGATAAATGTACTCACCAACACCTGTAAAGTTCATTATTTCAACATGTATAGAACATAGATATGACCAAATCAGGAAATCTCTGGTAAAACCACTCTGATGCTCACAATTCTTTGTTATAAAATATTCTGTTTAGTCAACAATCTGGCATATAAGAAAGATATGCAAGTAAATCAGGTAAACAGTGAAGGAAATTACAATTAAAGATGAAATGCAATAATCAAGAATAAGTCTGTTGCGGCGCGCAACCCAATCCAAATAACAATAACTAGCTCTCCTAGAGCTCAAATCAACCAGAAACCCGTCGGTTTCTCACAATCCATGTGTACATCATTAAGAAAGAAATATGAGAGAGTGACCCTAGGGGGATGGATCCATATCCACACATTGCATGGACAACTCACGTGTTGCACGGACAACTCACACGCTAATAATATCAACCGCGCAGACAACTCACGTGTTGCACAGACAACTCATGTGCTATAATATCAATATCTGGATCCACACGGAGAACTCACCTACTGCAAAGAAAACTCACTTGCTAATAATATCAATCTGCACAGAAAACTCACGTGCTGCACAGATAATTCACATGCAAATATTACAATCCGCCTGGTGTGGTCACAAACACAGTATCATAATCCGCCCGGCATGATCATAAGCATAACAACACAATCTACCAGGCGTTGTCACAGGCATAACAACATAATTCGCCCGGCGTGGTCATACATATCCAGTCCAAATCATATCACACAAAGAAAGTAAACAAGAACACATGTATATGATAAATAAATATCAGATTTCATGCTCTTGGACTGGTATAATAATATGCTAAAGTATAGGCATGTGCAAAGTGTGATATCATAGCTTAAATATGCAATTTCATCAAAAAACAAATAGCAATTACCAAGTTTATTCAGAAAATTAGCCTATTCGTAACCTCAAATATGGCTCAAATAGTTCACAACAATATTACAAATATGAGAAATATTATAGTATAAAGTTTAACAATCAATTCTAGACATATCATAGCCTAAGCACTACTCCGAGCATGGATAAATACCCTGGTACTTGCACATGGGTTCAAACCTATCACATATACGCACCAATAGCACGTAGCTATTATAAATAATTCAGGCAACTAGTGCCTCAACTAAGTTTTGATAAGATACTTACTTCAAGCAAGCCAAAATAAATACCGAGCAAGCCAAACAACACTTTAGAAATTCCATCCCCCGCGTATCAACCTCCGAACGGCTCGAAACTAGCCAAAGGCAGCTCAAAAATATTAAATAATGTCATAGGAGACAAACCCGATCGATAAAGGCCAAATCTTTAACCAATAACTCAAAGTCAACGAAAAGGTCAAACCCGGGCTAGCACCTCGGAACCTGACAAAACTTACAAATTCTGACAACACATTTAATTACGAGTCCATCTATACTAATTTCACTCAATTCCAACTACGAATCGATATTCAAAACTCAAAAATTCATTTTATGGAAGTTTAGACAAAACTTCCCAATTTTTCTTACAAAATCATCAATCAAATGCCACAATCGAAGATAGAATCGTGAAATATAATCAAAACTGAGTAGAAAACACTTACTACAACGCATGTGGTGAAATTTGCCTCCACATTCTTCAAAATCCGAGCTCCATAGCTCAAAAATATGATAAAATGACTCAAGAGCCCGAAATAGAGTACTTATCATCACTGCTCAGATATATGAATCGCGATCGCAAACAAGAACAATTCCCACTTCCCTGACATATACCACACGTTCGCGAGCCGACCCATGCAAATGCGATGCCCATAGATGCCAACGATCAGTGAACGTGGCCAACTCCACGCTAATGCAAAAGAGGACTCACCAGATCCCAGCTGCCCAGCTCAGCACTACGCAACCGCGATTCCCCATACGCGATCGTGATGCTCAAGTCCCCACAACCTATGCGAACACGATCTCCCAGTCGCGAACGCGATGAAGAAAATTCTCAGCTATAGACATAGCCTACGTGATCGCGTCTATATCCTCACAATCGCGAAGAATAATTGTGACACTAGATAACAGCAGTAAACCAGCTATGTATGAAGCTCCGAAATGATTTGAAATCCATCTGAAACTCACCCGAGCCCCTCAGGACCCCGTCCTAACGTGCCAAAAAGTTACAAAACATAACACAGACCTGCTCGAGGCCTCAAATCACACATGACAATATCAAAATCACGAATTGCATCTCAAATCAAACTTTATAAACTTTTGAACTTTCAATTTTCAAAACTCATGCTGAACCATATTAAATAAATCCAGAATGACCTCAAATTTTGCACACAAGTCCCAAATGGCATAAGGAATCTATTCAAATCCCCAAAACCACAATCCGAATTCGATATCTTCAAAGTCAACTCCCGATCAAACTTATGAACTTTCCAAACATTCAAATTGCCAACTTTCGCCAAATAGTCCTGAAACCTTCTAGGAACATTCAAATGCAAATCTATACATACACCCAAGTCCAAAATCACCATATAAATCTAAAAACCCATCAAAACTCCGATCCGGGCTCAAATACACAAAAATCAAACTTGGTCAACTCTTTTAACTTAAAGCTTCTAACATGAGATTCATTCTTCCAAATCAATTCTAAATCACCTAAAAACCAAAACCGATGATTCACACAAGTCATAATACATCATACAGGGCTACTCAAGACTTCAAACAACTGAACGAAATGCAAATGCTCAAAACGACCGATCGGGTCATTATAGATCTACAATTTCGAACATATAATTTTCCAAGCTTTTTTTTACAATCAAGTTGAGCAGTGTTCGTCCAGCCTTGCTTATATATATATATATATATATATATATATATATATATATATATATATATATATACTATCCAAGCCAAAAACGGGGTTTAGAATAAGCAATTGAATTTATATTTTAAGGCTACTAGCAAACAATTTTATCCAAAGTGCTTCCAATGAAAATAAGAAATGAGATTAATAATCAATGCAGAATAAAAATGCATAATAAAGAGATTCTTATTGAATGTTGGACTTCAATGCGGCTACACAGTACAATCCTTAGAGGATATCTCTGAGAAAATAATTTTGAAGAAAGCTATGTATAATCTAGACTGGGTAATTGTTGTGCAATTTGAACGAATGCTACAAGGCTATGTATAATCTAGCATGTATAATCGTGTGTGAAATTTGAACGAATGTTACAAGTGAACAAAATAAAGTATTTATATCCTAAGTAGGATGTGACTGTTTTGAGTTCTAGCCTGCAAGTTACATACGTGGTTAACAGATAGCGAGATTATCGCTAGCCATAATCGTGATGGCATAACAGAATAGGGCCAACATCTCGGGAAGATCTCGAATATATCAGAGTTTAGCACTGAAGGTATCTAGTCTTCTTCTTATACATGCCTGGCGAATTCCTTTCGGTCACTCTCATTTCAAATTCTAATGGCTACCCTAATCGTGGTCCTTTGGTTCTCTCGGCTTTTGCTTCCATGCTCTAGGTACCAAACCGTTTCTGCTACAAGTCATAGAACTGAGGTACCACATAATAAGTTTAAATTTTACCAATACAGATAGTCTCCCTCCACTTATCAGAGACACCAACCTATGAAAAACTATTTATAGGAAAAATCTTGACTAGGATATTTTCTTAACAGAGAAGAAATCCTATTTGATATTTGTGTTCCTGCTATTGAAGTGATGTGATCTATGACTGAGAATGCATGTGAAACATTTTTTTAACGCCCATGACATGTGGCAATTTTTAATTGGTTCTATTACTAATCGCAGTCTCCAAGATCCTGATGGTCTATTTTATGATTGAAATCTTTTTCGAGTTTGATGGTTTTGAAAAGTTGGTGTCTTGTCTTTATATACATAGGACTCCTTTACTTGTCAATTACTTTGAGCAATCCCTTTGTAATGTTTATAACCTCTGTCGCCCTTATAACTTTTCTTTCTCCATCACTATGAATTCCTAATATCCTAATCTAATAAAAACTAAAGATTTTACTTTATTGAACCAGCGGTATCATCATAGTGCCTTCAAAAGAAACTCCATTTATCTCTGTCAAACCTTGGATCGTCAACATGCATCACAATATCAGGATTGGACTTAGTCGTGCACCTCCTCCATTCCTCACTAGAGTCAAATCAAAGCGAGGTATATTCCATGATTTTGACTGGGGACTACCATAACAATATTATGGGTTATTTTTGGGACGATGCACTACCCGAGGATAGCAAAGCTTCTCGAGCCCTCAGAGACAAGGCATCACGATATTGTTTGGTTGGAGGTCAGTTATACTGGAGGTCTTTCCATGGCCTACTGGCCAAATGCCTGGGTCCAAGGGAAACATATAATATGATGAGGGGAGTGCACGAAGGTAGTTGTGGCAACCACTCTAGGTACGAGTCATTAGTTCAAAAGCTAATGAGGGTCGGATATTATTCATCCAGAATGAAGCAAGACACAAAGTCTTTTATGCGCAAATGCAACAAATGCAAGTGGCACGACCAGATGGTCCATCAGCCAGTAGAACTCCTTCATTTGGTCCTCTCACCATGGCCATTTAGAAAATGGGGAATAGACATAGTAGGCACATTACCTCCTGCAGATAGTCAGGTAATTTTTTGCTAATATTAATTGACTATTTTTCGAAATGGGTAGAAGAAAGATGTTACAAGCAAGTCTGAGAGGGAGAGGTAATCGACTTTATTTGGGACCATATCATATGTAGATTTGGGGTACCAAAGGAAATAGCATGTGATAATGAACCTCAATTTATTAGCTCTAAGATGACCAATTTCTCTAAAGTCAAATCCCTATCATCCAGTAAAAATGTCCAAGCAAAGTCAACAAATAAAACTCCGACACAAAATATCAAGGAAAAGATGGATCAAGCTAAAGGATGATGGCCAGAGGAGATACCCGACATATTATGGGTTTACCGGACAACAATGAATGCTAACATTGGAGAGAGACACCTTTCCCTCGTCAATAGAGCAGAAGCATTGGTACCGGTTGAGATAGGAGAGCCTAGCCTAAGATTCACACAGGACATAGAGGAATCTAATTCTGAATCTATTTCTATCAGGTTGAATTTACTTCAAGAATGGCGGGACAATGCTCTCATCCGGACCATGGAGCATAAGCAGAGGGTTGAAAGGTACTTCAACAGGAAAGTCAATTTGCGCACTTCCAAGTTGGGGATTATGTCCTACGAAAAGTGACGTTTAGAACCAGAGAAATTAATGCTAGAAAGTTAATTCAAAACTGTGAAGGACCGTAACGAGTCATCGGGAGTGTCGGCAGAGGCTCTTATTGACTAGCGAATGAAGCCGATCAAGAATTACAAAGCAATTAGAACATTAGACATTTGAAGTGGAAATATTGCTAAGACGTAGGTATGATTCACATTTTTAGTCTTGGCTAAGTTCACTAACTATTGGCCGCACAAACAGCGCACCCACAAGACCGGTCATGACATCTTAAAATACACGTTGTACTATTTTCCTTAGCCAAGGCTTAGTCCCAAATGGCTTTTCCTGGCAAGGTTTTGAATGAGGCAACAAATGTAAAGCGTATTACCACGGGCATATACCGGTACTCCGGGGTACGGGACTCAAAGAAAGATCCTAGTGCTCAAGTATAATTCTCTTACACTTAATCATTAGGGAGAGTAGGTAGCAGGACCGCATATAAATGGGGTCACTTCACCAGACCGTGGCTGCTTAAATGAGATCAGCAGCTGGAAATGTTTCTTTTTTTTACATCTTGTAAAAAGCTCACAACCGAAGCCCAGGAGACTCGTAGAGGTTTATGCATAACTAGGGCCATTTTCCCCTCAAAGAGAGTGAAGCAAGAATCAAAATATTTTGTTTTATCATATTTTCTTTTATTAAAACAATTTCTTAGACTCATACGTATGGTTCTTGTTAAAAGCCAAACACGCGACGCAATCTCTATACTTAGACGTGAAACAATCTCCGGATTAAAATCTTAAAGTTCTAAAACTAGCTTGTCCCTAGAAACGAGGGGGAGACATGCTCCTCATAAACACCATATAAAAAGGGCCATCCTTTTTATGAATCAGATCTTTAATTCCCGATCATAATACGCAATTGCAAGTTACATACCTGGAGTCAGCTCGAAACTTGGTACCGGTAAAAGGACTGAAAAATTTTAAAATTCTTTTGAAGCTAGCCGAAATGTTTGACCTAACCCCTGAGTATATTCCCGATTGCCCACATACGAACATAGTTCTGAGAGAGGATAAACGCGGATGAACCTTACAGCTAAGTATTCTTGTTTATGAATTTGATGAATAATTCCCGATCGTAGCAACACCACTGGATGTCACGTATCCGGATTTGGTCCAAATCCCGGCCCTAGCAAAAGGTATAGTACATACATTTAAGAACCTTCAAGTCCAACCAAAGCCGTTGCCAAAATTCTGGAGCGCATTCCTTGGAACATAGTTCCGTAAGAACGTTATGTGTTAAGTAATCAGGTAGGAGAACGTCGAGGCTCCGTCTAAGCCTGTTCCCCTCATTTATAAAGAGCTCTTTGCTCGCGTTCAATAAAATAACATTCAAATAAAGCTTAGTGTTAGGAACAAAGCAAGGAAGGCATGAAAAGCGCAAAAAGAAAGTTGATATTTATAAATACAATCGGAAAATGTTTGGATTTTGTTTGACGGGAGCAAACATCATATGCGCAAAAAATGGGGGGTCTAAAAAATCTGATCCAAGTGCCCAAAATATAGACAAAACATGAAAAGGGCATGGCAGCCCAGGGACTTCACGAAAACAAACACTAAGATTGGGGGGGGGGGGGGTACTTCCAGAAGGGCCGGCAAAATCCTTACTGTCAGAGCTCACTTCATCGGACCCGAATGGCACTTGTTCTAGGGATTGCTCTGTAGCAACGGTGTTAATACTCAATTTTGCCCTTATAGTTTTGATTTAGCCTTTATGGGTTGATATATTTTATAATGTATCTTTATGTATTTTTTGAATATTTTTTATAGAATATTTCCTGAATTATTAGCCCATGACATGTTTAAATATAAATTTATTACCTCCATGGCACTTCATAAAATTATTATCATGAAGATTTACAAAAAATAATTTTATCCATATTAAAAAAATTTAAAATTGATTCTAGCGTTTATAAGGGATAAATAATATATCAATTATTTCTTAAATTATCTACGAGTGATTTATATTTTTATTATATTATATGCATATTTTATGACATTTCACATCACTTACTATAATTGTATTTGTATTTTTATACCATGTACGTATTATTTATAATACTAGCCTATATTTTACAATGATTATATTTATTATGCTATTTAGGCCAAAATAGAATTTTTATACATTTAAAATTACAATCTACTATTATAAAAATGTTAGTTTCATAAGTAGCATTTTCTTTTGTCATTTTATTAACCATTTTATAATTTATTTTTATTAATTTCTGTGTATTTTTTAATTATGGGCCAACATAGGTTTACAATTCGAACTAAATATGGTCCAAATGCATAAGACCACCCCATTTAGCCATCTGAGGCCCAAATAAAACACCCTAGATCCAAAACCAAATGACACACACCCAATACACCCGACCCGAAGCTCCCTTTTATCTCAGTCGTTAATCTCAAAAATCAACGGCTCACGACCCATCCCCCTCTAACATCTCTCCAAACCCCAACCCTAATACCTCATTTCTCATCTGCATCCACCTTCGAATCCTCTGCATCTCTCCTAAACCTAGCCACCTCACCCAAGCCTTAACCTAATTCGACATGCAGATCCTCCATGTTTTCCTTTCCTTTTTTGATCCTAACATGTTACTCCTTCGTTTCTTGATATTATTCGTTTGGTACCGATTTGTTTATGGAAGGTTATCACTAGCTTTGATTCTGTATATTTACCATATTTCTTGAGTTGATACACTCAAGACAAGGCCACACGAGTTCGATTTAGTGAGATCCTTCGCTATTTTGAGTCCTCTGCCAAATTAAAGTTTGATTGATTTTACCGTAATCCAATTGGGAATTGGTTTGCATGAGATCGTTTCCTTATTCCTTTTCTTTTTTGACTATGTGCATAAATTACTATATAAACCCCCTTCCCCGATTCCCCTACACAGACTTCTAGTCACTACTCTTGCACTCTGTAACGATCCGACCGGTCGTTTTATTTTTTAGATCTCCGTTCCCCTAATTAAGACTTCTCCTATGTGCTTTTACTATTTTATAACTTGCGGGGATGGTTGTATAGGTTTGAAAGGGTTCGGGTTGAAATCGGAGCACTTAGTTCCTTAATAGTGGCCTATGATGGCCAAGTTTGACTTGATTCATAATGTTTAGTAAAAGACCTCAGAACTGGGATTTGTCAATTCCAATAGGTTTGAATGATAATTTTGGACTTGGGTGTGTGTTCGTATCGGGTTTCAGATGATTCGGGAGCGTTTCGGCGCTTAATGTTGAAAGATGGCAAATTGAAGGTTTTCAAGTTCTTTAAATTTTATTTGGAGTAGACTTTGGTATTATCGACATTGTTTGTTATTCTAAGCCCGGAAATAGTTCTGTATGGTGATTTATGACTTATATACAAAATTTGGTGCCATTCCAAGTAGTCTAAGTATGAATCGGTGCGTTCGGAGTAAGTTGAAAAGCTTGAAGTACATAAATTGATTCAATTCAGTTTTGGGGTACGATTCTTAATTTTGATATTGTTTTACGGGTTCCTAGGGTTTGAGCATGTCTGTATTACGTTTATAGACTTGTTGGTTTAATTGGATCGGGTTCTGGGTGGCTCGAGTGAGTTCCAGACCACCCGGAGCTAAGTCCAAAAATCTATCACTTTTGGTTCTAGTTTCCTTCTTCGCGATAGCGAAGGTGGGGTCACGTTTGCGGAGAAGGAATTTGGGGGACTGGAAAATTTTTCTTCACATTCACAATACCTAGTCTATGCTCGCAAAGGTTTGGGACTTGTGGTGTTCGCATTCGCGTGAAAGGGCCCGCATTTTCATATAAGAAGTTGGGGTGGGGGGGATGGCACACTGTTGTTCTTTGCATTCACGAAGAAGCCCTCGAGTTTGCGTAGGGCAAGGCAGGCAAGACATCGCGTTCGCGAGGCTCTTTTCTCGTTCGCGAAGAGCGTTTTCTGGGCATGGCAGAATTTTTCCTTCGCAATCCGGAGCCCTTTTCGCGATCGCGAGAATAAGGATTGCCTGTGGAGAGACTTGTTTTAAAAACGAGACTTTGGCCATTCTCTTATTTTCATTTCCCCTGGCCGATTTTGGAGCTTCTTAGAGAAGGGTTTTCAATTATCTATTGAAGGTAAGTAATTCCTACCCAATGTGAGTTTAACACATCGATTATGGGTAGATTTTAACATGTAAAATATAAAAATTTTAAGAGTTTGTTGAAAAACCTAGATTTTAATAGAAATGAGATTAGACCACCAAAATGACATGGAATTGGGTAAAAATTATATATTTGTGTTCGTGAGGTTATGGGTAACAATTATTTATAAATATTTCCGGAATCCAGGCACGCGACCCCGATGGTGAATTTTAGGTATCTTCCAAATTGGGTTGGGTAATCACTTAATTGTTAAATTATGAACTTTTGAACAATTATTGATTAGTTTGTATAACCTTTGACTAGTTTCAGATTGTTCGGCAATGAATTGAGGCTATTAGAGTGATTTATGGACCGGAAACTGGACTTGAAAATGAGGTAAGCCTCTTGCCTAATATTGTAAGAGGGAATTTACCCATAGATGTTTTAATTTCTATTTGATATTAATTGTCGGTGCTACGTACGTACGAAGTCACGAAAGTCGGTGCGTAGCTAGAATTCACGTTATGTCCGGGTAGACATAGGCCTTATTTTTCTATTACTTGCACTATTTGGACTCAATAGTTTAATTACTTGTATTAATAAGTAAAACTTGGTTAAAGATTATGTTAAATCGAGCTTCATTACTTAGAGAGTTGGCGGAATTTTAATTATTGATGGAAATTTTATTCTTTCATGGGCTTACCTCGGCGTCGTAAATATGAAACTCGAAGTCTGAAGAGCTTCCCTATTCCTATGGATAGGGCCGAACAACTCGGCAATATTTATATATATATTATGGGATGAATCCATGGATCGGGCCGTACGACCTCGGCAATGTATGTACACGATTATTATGGATCGTGTCGTACGACCTCGGTATAACTCGTGCGTCTTGTCACTCGAAGTCCGATTTCACTTGGTATGTCTGTCATGACTTGAGGGTTTATAATACATGTTAAGCCCTTACTCATTGAGAATTATACGTGATATTTGGGGACTTTTATTTGTTATTTTGATAAATGGTCATTTAATTATTGCCTCTTATTCCATCATTGATATTGTATTTCATGCCTATTAACTAATCTTGTACATTATGTATATTGCCCACTAGTAAGTGTCGAAGTCGACCTCTCATCACTACTTCTTTGAGGTTAGACTAGATACCTACTGGGTACATGTTGTTTATATATTCACACTTCACTTCTGCACATATTGTGCAGATTCTGATGCAAGTGCATCTGGAGTTCGTCCGGGCACGTACCCGTATTTTTCGGAGGCTTAGTGGTAAGCTGAATTTCCCATGCTCCATTCTGCAGCACCCTGAGCCTTCTCTTGTTATGATTTATCATTTATATCTATTTTGTTTCAGATAATAGTTCTTAGAGAGTTTTGTATAATCTACTAGATGCCCGTGCACTTATGACACTGGGTTTTGGGAATATTCTAGTAGACATTATATAGTTTTAAGTATTAAATTCACAATTTTTACTCTTTTGTTATTTTATGCTTTACATTACTACAATCACCTATTCATCGTTATTTTATAAAATAAAAATTAATTACTTTAAAAATATTAAAATAAGAAATAAAATGGATAGTTCACGGTTGGCTTGCCTAGCGGCGACGTTGGGTGCCGTCACAGCCTATAGTGGAAATTAGGTCGTGACACACTCACACTTGTTCTATTTTGTTCAGTTTTCTCTGAAAATTATTATGTTCGATTTGGTACTTGGCTGAAAGCCAAGGCCACCGTGGTATTGCTCAATAACCTCCTCTAGTACAAGCACTGCTCGGAGCCCATTGAGGCTTTTGTGAACACTGAAGCACCGGAGACCTGGGGTTCTCATTGTTTTCCTTCAATTGCTGCTACTGGACTACTATTAAGACACTGATTTTCTCATTCTTTTGCACGTTATCTTTGCAACTAGTTAGTGCTCTGTACTCATACCATTAATTATTATTTCTTATTTGTTCGTATTTGTGTGCATCTCTACTGTCTGAAATCTTATTAAAATAGAAGTACATGACCTAGCTTCCCTGCAATTTGTGAACAAAAATATGGTATTGTGCTGTATGTTGCTGCAATTTCACTGTTAACTGTTGTTCTAATATTCATATGCTAATGTCGAATTTACTTGCGCATAATGCCTCTAAGGTGATCTTTGTTACGCATATTTGTACTCCATATATGTAATTGACCTGTAGAATTCCTCTGGCCTCTTGGTAATTAGATAAACACTTTAATTGATTTTTTATACTTATGAATTGTGTCCCCTAAAATCCTCCCTGTCAAAAAATTATATTTGTTATCTTCTCGGAATTAGCCTTTGACCATATTTTACTTTAGGTTCTCATGTTAAAATCTTTCATGTAAGGGCTTCTATTTGGTTACTTTCCTAGGATTAGTTCATGACCATGTTTGCTTTTAATTTTTATGCTAAGTCCTTCCTGTAAGGAACTCCTGTTTGTTATGTCTCGTGTGATTAAGTCCAGACCACTCTGGGAGGTCTATCTTTTTGATGTTGTCACTTTGAACTAATTTTATGAACCTGGTAAGCCATCATATGTGTGTTTATTCTGATGGACCTATGTGTTTTGTATACCCCTTCATGTTGTATATGCTTGTAGGAACCCCTTTTATGAGATTTTATGAGACTAATAGACCCTCAAAGGTGCTCTTGTCCTGTTTATGTGCTCTTTCACCTCTTAGATATCATATCCTAGGATGTTATTTAGAGTTTCTTTGCTATTTGTTAGTTGTAACACTAAGAATCCAATGTGCATATATTCTTGCCTAAATTTGAAGTCGCCTGGATAACCGGTTTGCATAGGCTTTCACGTGCGTTCTTTGAATTCATATTGGTTGTTAATCATAATGGGTCAATAAGGTAGTTGATTCTATGTTTTTGGCCTAATTTGTTGGGTCAAGTTTGGTATTGGGTCTAAAGCATACTGTCAACGTGACCCTTTGCACTTGGAATTTGGGCATGTCGTCTGCATGGAGTTCTAAGTCTGTTTAAAGTCCCAAATGTGTTATTGGGTTATTTTGTATTTGTAATTGCTCCCGTAACTATTCTATTTGCTCTATAATAACTTGTAAAGATAGATAATGGGGAAATTATTAAAGAGGGGTTTTGGGTAGTTTAATTCCTGCATAAATAAGTAGATGATATGACTATAGAATCAAATAATCCTTGACTCCTACTTTATGATCATGCTTTGCTTCTGTGTAGTGTGTGATAATAGATACCATGCATGTAGGTTTTTCAATTTTGACTGTCTCACTTAGAAATCATGTGTTTAGGATCCTAAGCAGCTAATAACTAAATACCGCCAATATGACTTACAATTTGTTTAGAAAACATGCATATAGAATATACTTTGTGTTAATTGGTTTGATTATTTGCCACTACACATAGAAATCATATCTTAGGATCCCACTTAGCTATCATGCCTATAGGATATTATGTTAAGTAATTAAAACCATTTGTGCTACCATGTCCTTAAAGTGTGTTCTTAACACTTTGCGCCTAAAAATCATGATTATAGGATCCACTTAACTATTGTGTCGCTAAAAATAGTCCAAGACCTGATCATTTAGGGGTCCTGCCCCTAGGACTTAAATAATGAAAATCTGCTTAGTTAAATTACCCATGTATAAGTCATGAACTTGATTAACTCATTACTTTCCGTCTACGTTTTTCACATAGAAATCATGTTTTAGGTCCAATTTTATTCAACAATTCGCATTAGCTCATGATTGCCCGACTTAATCTCACGACTAGAAGAGCATGTTCATAGGGCTTTTCACTTATCAATTCTGCCACTTCGCCATAACTGTTAATTGATAATTATTTGGTGTCCATGTGAGTCTATTTGTGGAGGTAAACCTGAGCCCCTTTTGTGCTAAGTGTGCCCTTTTTCGAAGTCCTACTTGTTCAAATTATTTGGTGCTTAGTCTTTAAATTTTGAGCAACCTAGGATAAGTCCAGAACCACCTATATAGTTGTCCAACACCTCCTGGAAAATAAGCATGGGACGGGTAGGCACATATAGGATACGACTTAGAAGAAATTAGTGTGTTTTAGGTAAACAACTTAAAGATAGGAATCCGATAGTTGGAGATGATAGTCTGTGCTTGCTGGATAATACGAGCAACCATTGCACTTAAAGATTGCAAAGTATTATTTATGTTGCACGGGGTAATACTTTAGGCTAAAATATTTAGGACCCCACCCCCACTGTGTCTAATTGCTCATGTATATTATGATGATTAGTATTGTAAAGGATCTAGAATTGTAATTTGGTTGAACGTCTTTGTTATCGAAAGGTCGTACCAATTAATGTTACTTAATGAGAATTATTTTCTTTCAAATTATTCCCTTTACATTACTTATGTGTTATTTCTCTCGATTAATTATTTCATTTTATTCCACCTAGAATAACTAATCACTTACTTAGTTCTTTTATTCCCTTAATGGATTAACTTGCATGTTCACTTAGATTAATTATTTATAATTTGATAAATCCCACATA
Organism: Nicotiana tomentosiformis; assembly: GCF_000390325.3. Taxonomy (NCBI): domain Eukaryota; kingdom Viridiplantae; phylum Streptophyta; class Magnoliopsida; order Solanales; family Solanaceae; genus Nicotiana; species Nicotiana tomentosiformis. The sequence goes on along the minus strand of NC_090816.1, from coordinate 45,066,314 downwards.
GTATATAATTTGGTCGGGAATCATATTTGTGGACCTCGGAGAGTGCCTAACACTTTCTCTTCGAGGTAATTTGAGCCCTTACCCGATCTTTGGTAACACGGACTAGTTCTAATCAGAGTTATTTGCAAATAGGTGCCCTAACACACCTTAAAATTATTAGGTGGCGACTCTTATCTTTTAGCACCCATTTAAAAGAGTTGACACATGTCGAAACCCGCTTTAGTGAGAAAAGGGTGCGCGACAGTATGGTGACTCTGCTGGGGATATAATTAAGCTCTTACCATGATAAATCTTTGCTTGTGTGGGATTATCAAGTTGTTTTATTTGACTTCTTTCATGCACCTCCTTTTTTCCCTGTCCCTTTACTTGCTCGAAAATGTTACACCTGAACGTTTCCTCTCTTGTCTATTTGCTTTATTGATTTAATCGCGCTTTTTGAATTTTGTGAACCATGCTAATTATTTCCCTTGTTTATTCTTTTCTTTTTCCCCATTACTTATTTTTATCGCATTATTAAATATTGTCTTTATATGTCTTTCACCATGCAAAATTACTTGACTTTATGTTATCGCATAAGCATGTTGTCAACATCATATTCCACCCGTGCCTATTATCAATATAGCAGTGCTTCATGAGTGTCCGCGATTTCTAAAAATATTCTTTTTAAATTGGAAAGGCTTATTAGCAGTAGACTAGTCATTCAGCGGTGCAGTCGACGGTCCCGTGACTTTCCCTCTCATGTTGTCTTCTTGAGAGTACCGGTTTAGATCCCTTAGAAACCTACTTTTGATTGATACTTTACATGCATCATGTTAGACCTAGGATGGATTAAATACCCGTAGTGTATTGTATCCGTTTAGATCAATCTTGTCCAAAGTCCAATGTGATCTCTACAATTTCGAGAGATACATTCATACTATGTGCATTACTTGAAGAAAATGTGTCAACGTGTTGACTATTGTCTCTTAATTAATCAAATCAGGAGGGGGTAGGGCTAACTCTTTTCTTCAATGAAGAAAAATGAAGCACGATATTCCTAGGTTTGGTATGGTCCAGAGCATTCCACCCAAGTTTATTGATTGGTAGAATGACCTCCCTCGGTGTGATAGGAATCATGCAAGAAGGATACTGGGCAAATTGTCATCCTTAATGGATGTTCGACCGAGTAGGGAACTGATCGAGGCTGTCACTATGTTTTGGGACGAGAAGAGGGCCATCTTTCGATTCGGAAACTTGGAGCTGACCCCGCTTTTAGAGAAAATTGGATGTTTTTCTAAACTTCCCTGGGATAGTTTGGGTTTGCTGGTACCAAAAAATCGTACTCCCCGCGGTTTTCTGAAAATATTTAGGATTAAGAAGAATGATTAAATTGTATTCCTGAAGAAGTCCTATATTCTATTTGACTTTCTGTATGAAAGGTATGGACATAACAAATCATATTGGTTGTTTCATGAAGAATTGGCCATCAGGGTGGATTCATCGTCAGGTTTATATTTTCATCATATGTTTCTTGGGGCTGCTGATCTTCCCCATGCAAGGGGTAAAATCCATACTCAACTAGCCATCGTTGTTAGAGCCCTGATGGAAGGGATCGTGGGACAAACCTACACCATTGTTCCCATGATATTAGCATAAATGTATCGACCCTTGGACTGATACAAGAATGGGGCAGGTTACTTTGAGGGGAGCAACCTTCTGTTGCAAATATGATTAATAGAGCACTTCAAAAAGGGAGACTACTGTCAGGAATTCCTTTACAGGCCGATGAATGACTATATTTCCATCCACTATCCAAAGAAGATGACCTTTGCTCTTGAACGTTTTGCAAGGTCCACGAATTCTCAAGGATAGGTACACCTCTTCAGAAATCTAACTGATGAACAAGTATAGTGGATGTTCAAATGGTTTCCACGCAATGAGTTCATAATCCGATCCAATAAGGCTACTCGTCTGGTGTAGATAGGATTACGAGGTATTTACCCATATGCTCCAATCAGAGCAATGAGGCGGGCTAAAAGAAAGCAGGTTATACCACAAGTAGCCAATAGTCTGATAGGTATCATATAGCGTGGAATCAGAAAATCATTGTGGAAAAAGAGACCATATAGACTGATAGGTATCATGCTAGACATATGTACTACTATCTCTCATGGTTGGAAGACGACATAACTGGGGATGTCAAACTAGGTATCAAGCTAAAGGGAAGGATCATAGATGAACAAGCTGAAGCTCATGTGAAATACAAAAGGCTGTGCAAGAGGGTGATCGAATCTGAACCCAAGCACATGGAGCAACACAAGATAGATATGGAAGAAATAAGAGAATGGAGAGAGATAACAAACAAAGCGACAAAGAGGTTGGAGTATTTGGAGAAGGGATAAATGGAGTTGGAGGGAAAAATGAGGAAAAGACTCTTGGATTACCAGGGTATGGATTATGATGAAGGTGGAAAGCTGGCAATGGACTACATACTGCTTGAGATGCGCAACCTTGGGAACATGATTGAAGGAACAAAGAAAGCAAGATATGGAGAAGGGCCATCTGAGACTAAGTAGAATAGGAAATTTTCTCTAATATTTTATAATTAGATTTCATTTTAGAATTGATGTAATAAGGCTTTGCGCTACTAGTGACTCTTTCATTATTTCGTTTTAGAAATAAAATGATTTGATTTATTTTACGTTAATGAGATGAAACAATGTTGGCCCAAATTTCTCCAAGTTAACTTGTCGCTTAGGCGTACTTCGGGCACAACGAGGTCCCAAAATTAGGGCGTGAACCAATGAATGCCTTATATGCAACTTGTTTAAATAACGCAAGGCTTTTTTTATTTTTACCTTAATACTTGGTTACCTTTTATTTTTATTTCTTTTGATTATTCTTATTCCCAAAGGTTGGTTCGCGCACTCTGGCAACATCAACATACCACATCAGATCTAGAGGTCATCTTCCTTCTCCCCTTCCTAGAAACATCTAAAGTAAAGGTAAAGAAAAGATGGATAATTTGAGTAGCAATGGAAAAGACAATGCTCCTTTGGCAGAGAATGTAAAAACCCCAGATCGGAGAAGTACACCGGGGTAGAACGAGCTAGTTCTGTGATTAGAGCAAAAGATTTTGGAATTTCAAGGCGAACTAGAGTAGTTCCGCAACCTCGCCAACCTGTCACTCACCTTAAACGTCCTTGATATCAACCACCAAAATACTACTACTCAAAATCTGCCACAACCCCGGAATCCTCAATTCCAGAATCCGCTACATCAAGCTCCACAAAATTCCCCTACCACTCAACAGTACCAGAACCCTACACTCCCTCAAAATCTGAACCCCCCACCACTGTAAGTTCTGTAACAACACTATCACAACACATATTAATACCTACAGACTACACCTACCCCTCTCCTCAAACTGCACCACAACATGCCTAAGATCCACCCCAGGCATCTATCGATAAGATTCTCAAGTCCATGGTACCTACCAAATTAACCCTATATACGTGGAAACCCTATCATACACGCCACAACAAACCCTATACACACCCGAACCTACTGAAAATGACATGCTCATTAACAACATGGCTGAGGAATTGAAGAAATTATCCAAAAAGGGTCCAAAGAGTCGAAGGAGGAAAGGGTATTGAAGGCTTGCAATGTAAAGATGTGTGCATTCAACTAGAAGTAGAACTATCCGAGGGTTACAATCCCCCAAAGATTGAGATATTTGATGGTACTAGTGATCCCAAAGCACACTTAAGGACTTATTGTGACAAGCTCATAGGTATGGGTAAAAATGAACAAATTCGCATGAAGTCGTTCGTGCAAAGTCTCACAAGAGATGTCTTATCATGTTATATCAGTCAAAACCAGAAGAATAGTCTAATTAGGTGAGTATGGTGTCCGATTTTATGGACATATTTAGGTTTAACACAGAGAATACACCAGATGTGTTCTACATTCAGAACCTCAAGAAGAAACCCATGGAAACCTTCAGTGAGTATGCTACCTGTTGGAGGTCTGAAGCGACTAAGGTAAGGCTGCCACTTGAAGAAGAACAAATAAATAAGTTATTCATACAGGCTCAGGACCATAGTACCATGAAAGATTGATGGTCATAGAAAACCACAAATTCTCTGACATCATGAAGTTAGGATAAATAATTGAAGAAGGTATCAAGAGTGGCATGGTTACCAATTTAAAAGTTCTGCAGGCTACTAATAAAGCTTTATAGTCTGCGGTATTTCTAAGAAGAAAGAAGTGGGTGTCGTGATGGTAGCCCAAGGGCCGAAAGCTCCCCTCACCTATCAAACACCCGCACTAGTATATCATCCCTCACTCCCAAAATACCATTATCCTGCTACCACTTACCACACCTACAATCCAGCATATTATAACTCATCCCCACCTGCCCGACCGAACTACCCTAAACCCTGAGCCAAATTCGACCGCAGACCTCCAAGGCAATACACCCCTCTCTCCGAACCCATAGCCCAACTGTATGAGAGATTTAAAGCTGCTGATTACATCACTCCAGTCCCCGCAGCTGCAGCCAAAAATTCAGCTTAGTGGATCAATCCCAACAAAACATGTACCAATCACTCCGGCATAAAAGGGCACACCATTGAAGAATATCGCATGTTAAAGGGTAAGATTGAGACACTTATTGATACTAAGGTAATACAGTTGAAGGAGTCAGCACCTAATGTCCGTGACAAACCCCTTCCCAATCACATAGGTGAGGGAGTAAACATAATTGAGACTAATGAAGAATGGGACCAGCAAAGGTCTATTGGTCTTATTCGGGAAGGTGACACTGTCGAGGTATCCCCTGTAACACCCTCACCAATATTTGTGTAAGCCAAGGCACTGCTTAAAGTGGAAGTGGTTATACCTAGGCCACCATTCACTGTGATGGTAGCTCCATCACCGGCTTACCAATCTAATGTTGTTCCATGAGATTATGTGGCTGAAGCAAGAAGAAAAGGAAGGGCTAAGGCATAAGAGGTGGGTGTCGCTCAAGGAATGACTAAAAGATTATGAGTGTACACACCGGAGAATCTTGACCAAGCAAGGAAAATTAAGAAAGCTACACCAAAACCACTTGTTGTGTAAATAGGTACTGATTATTTGTGGATAAAGGTACAAGCCAAGGAATATTTTGTTATTAATAACCTGAACAAAATTTCTACCCAAATATCCATCATGTCGTTGTTGCAGAATACATACGCATATAAGAATGCCTTGATGAAGGTGTTGAGTGATGCTTATGTGCCTGTTGGCATCACCGGTAGAGAAATGGAGAACATGGTGGGGCAAGTACTGGAAATGTATAAAATCACTTTTCATGAAGATGAGTTTCCACCGGAAGGTGTGAGTCACAATCGGGCATCGCATATTACTATGCAATATGAAAAAAAGTTCATCGCTCGAGTCTTGGTATATGGAGGTTAGAGTCTGAATATATGCCATCTGACCACTTTGGGGAGGTTGGGTATAGGCATACCTGAAATACGGTTGGGGAGCATGAACATGAAAGCATTAACCAAGGTCCCAGAGAGCTACAATCAGAGAAATTGACTTGAGTTTGAAGATAGGTCCGACCTTGTTCAATGTAAAGTTCCAGGTACTAGATATCTCTACCACTTATAACCTTCTGCTTGGACAAACATGGATACACATGGCCAGGGCAGTTTCTTCCATTCTACATCAAGTTGTGAAGTTCGAGTGGAATCATTAGGAGGTGGTCATTCATGGAGATAGCAACAATCCTATTTACACTAACCAGACCGTACCAACAGTTGAAGGAAAAAGGAAGTTAGGAGGGGAGACATTCCACAGTGTCGAACGGGTAAACACAGATGAGAAGGGGCAATGGTGTAGTGATAAAATGATGAGCATGCTACTTTGGCTAGGGTATGAGCCAGGCTGAGGCCTCGATCCCAAGCTTCAGGGAATAACAAAACCAAATACGGCCACAGACTTAGGGCACTACTTTCGGTCTTGGGTATAAGTACATTGTGTAGGAGTATTAGGATTGGTCGCCATCATGAAATAATTTCTATTACCCATTGCCTAAACCCATACCACCATTGTACCAGACATTCTGCAAGTCCGACATGATTTGGGGTTGTGAAGAGGATGAGATTCTAGCTGGCATGAGGAATCTGTTACTGGATGAAGAAGATATGGATTGCAACGTAATTTCGGGAGAGGATGATGAGGAGGATCTCATCATCCAGATGGTAGGTAATGGAGTTGTCCTAAGTAAATGGACTACTACATCATCTCGGGCTCGTCGAGCACCTGGGTAGCTTTGGCAGACTAGCATGATTTTTTAAATTATTTCTGGCACTTAAGACATTTAGTATTTTGTTTTGAAATAAATACTCGAGACATCGAGTCGTGTTTGCTTTGACATTTTTAAGTTTAAATTAATGCATTATTTCTACGAATTAAATGTCTGGTTTCTGATAGTAAACTATGCATAAGTTATGTGGAGGTTGATGCCAAAAACCAAAATATAGTACTACATTAGTTATGCGAAGATTATTTTAGTAATACGAGGTATGCTGGAAATCAAATAGTAGTATTATGTTAGTTCGAAGTTTTAGGCTGAAATTGGATTTCCTTTATCTCTCAAATCAAACAACCCTTAATTAGTGTGTCCAACTCATTTCATGCCTTATCTCTTCACTTGCTGCTTTCAGGGTATTTGGAAATAGATTTAGAAGTTAAAAAAGTCATATATTTTTTATTTTAAGATTTAGATAAAAACAAACAACCATTGCACGTGTTATCACTCCATTCTTTTAATTACTAATGAGACAACACAACATGATAAGAGTAATTCAGTGAATGATGTAATTCCTGAGGAAATCGTCAGGGAAATAGAGAATTTTGAGAACAAACCAAAGTCTAACTTGGAGGAAACTGAAACGGTTAATTTGGGAGATTTTGAAACAGTCAAAGAGACCCCCATTAGTATTCATCTATCACCATCCTACAAAGAAAAATATATCAGAATTTTTGAAAGAATATGAAGATATCTTTGCCTGGTCCTATGACGACATGACTGGGTTGAGCACATCCATAGTAGCCCACAAGCTACCTACCAACCCAATATGTCCACCAGTGAAGCAGAAACTCAGAAAATTCAAGCCAATCGTGAGTTTGAAGATAAAAAAGGAGGTTACCAAGCAAATCAACACCAAGGTCCTTTGAGTGGTCTAGTATCCAACCTGGATAGCTAATATCGTACCTTTACCAAAGAAAGATGGGAAGGTCAAGGTATACCTTGATTACAAAAATCTGAACAGAGCAAGTTCCAAGGATGATTTTCCAGAGCCAAACATACATATCTTGATTGATAATTGTGCCAAGCATGAACTTCAATCCTTTGTCGATTATTTTGCGAGATATCACCAGATCTGGATGGACGAAGAAGACACAGAGAAAACAACTTTCATCATTCCATAGGGTGTGTATTGCTATAAAATGATGTTTTTTGGTTTAAAGAACGCTAGAGCTACTTACATGAGGGCCATGACCACTTTGTTTCATGATATGATACATAAGGAGATCGAGGTTTATGTGGATGAAATCATCATCAAATCCAAGAGGAGCGTAGATCATATAGCAGATCTTAGAAAGTTCTTTGATCGCCTGCAAAGATAGAACTTGAAGCTGAATCCCGCAAAATATGCTTTTGGGGTCTCTGCCGGGAAGCTACTAGGTTTCATCGTCAGCCGCCGAGGGATTAAGCTAGACCCGTCAAAAATAAAATCCATCTAGGACCTGCCGCTGCCAAGGAACAAGAAGGATGTAATAAGCTTCTTTGATCATCTCAATCACATCAACCGTTTTATAGCACAATCGACGGTAATATGTGAACTAATCTTCAAGATGCTAAGAAAGGATGTTGCAACAAATTTGAATGAGGAATGTCAAAAGTCTTTCAATAAAATCAAGGAGTATCTATCCAGACCTCCTGTGTTGGTCCCACCGGAGCCCGGGAGACCTCTACCGATGTACCTGTCCATGTTGGATGGAGCAATTGGATGCGTATTGGGACAACATAATGAGACCAGAAGGAAAGATTAAGCTATATACTATCTGAGTAAGAAGTTCACACCCTATGAGGCTCGGTATTCTTTATTGGAACGTACTTGTTGCACCTTGACATGGATATCCCAGAAGCTGAGGCACTATTTCTGCAAGTACACCACATACCTCATATTGATAATGGAGCTCTTAAAGTACATTTTTCATAAACCTATGCCTACTGGAAAGCTGAAAAAGTGGAAAATAATGCTAAGTGAGTTCGATATCGTCTATATGACTAAGAAGATAGCCAATGGGCAAGCATTGGCCGATCACTTGGCAGAGAACCCCATAGGCGGAGAATACGAACCATTATAGATGTATTTTCTCGACGAACAAGTATCTTTCATATGGGAATATATCGCTGAAGCTTATGATGGTTGAAGAATGTTCTTCGACGGAGTCACAAACTTTAAGGGAGTGGGCAACAAAGCTGTCCTAGTATCGAAAACTGGCCAACATTATTCGGTATCTGCCAAGCTCAGGTTCCCATGCACCAACAATATGGCAGAATATGATGCTTGTATTTTGGGACTTAGGTTGTCCATTGATATGAAAATCCATGAATTATTGGTAATCGGAGACTCAAGCTTGTTGATACATCAGGTACTCGAAGAATGGGCCACCAAGAATACCAAGATACTGCCATACTTGCACTGTGTGTAGGAATTGATCAAGAGGTTCACAAAGATAGAATTCAAGCATGTTCCCCAGATTCAGAACGAGTTCGCAGATGCATTGTCCACCTTATCTTCCATGATAAAACATCGAAATAAGAATTATATTGACCCTATCCCAATAGAGATCCACAAGAAGCCCGCCAACTGTGCTCATATTGAATAAGAATTTGATGTGAATCCATGGTTTTGCGATATCAGGGAGTATTTGGATAAAGGAGAGTACCCGAAAAGTGCTACACATAATCAAAAGCACACATTACGGAGGTTAGCTAACCATTTCTTTCATAGCAGAGGAATTCTATACAGAAGAACTCTCGATCTAGGATTGGTAAGATGCGTCGATGCCAAAGAAGCATCTAGACTACTCGAAGAAATACATGCTGGGACATACGGTCCTCACATGGATGGGTTTGTTCTCGCCAAGAAGATAATAAGGGCAGGATATTTCTGGATGACTATGGAGACTGGTTGCATGAAGTATGTGCAGAAATGTCACCAGTGTCAGGTACATGCTGACATGATATGGGTTCCACCTAATGAACTCAATGTGACGAGTTCACCTTGGACTTTTGCCACTTGGGGCATGGATGTCGTCGGCCCAATCGAGCGTGTCACCTCCAACGGACACAGATTTATATTGGTAGCCATTAATTACTTCACCAAGTGGGTCTAAGCCTCCTCCTAAAAAGTCGTGACAAAGAAGGTTGTAGCAGATTTTTTTCGGGGCCGTATTATCTTCTAATTCGGGGTGCCTGAGTAAATTATCATGGATAATGCCGCCAACCTCAATAGTAGTCTGATCCAGGCCATGTGCGAAACATTCAAGATCAAACACCAAAATTCCACTACATATAGACCACAGATGAATGGAGCCGTAGAAGTTGCCACTAAGAAGATACTAAGGAAGATGGTGGACAACTACAAATAGTGGCACGACAATTTACCATTTATTTTGCTTGGATACCACATTACGGTCCGAACATCAACTGGGGCAACTCCCTATTTATTGGCTTATGGTACTGAAGTTGTCATACTGGCCGAGGTAGAAATTCCTTCCATGCGGATCATACAGGAAGCTGAGCTTAGTGATGTATAATGGGTACTGTGTCGATACGACTACTTGGATCTCATCAATGGGAAAATAATGAACACGGTGTGTCACGGACAACATTACTAGAACATAATGGCAAGGGATTTCAACAAGAAGGTTAGATCTAGACAATTCACACCGGGGCAAAGGGTAAATTCTCACCAAACTAGCAAGATCCTTACATGGTTCACTGAGTGTTAACAAGAGGAGCACTCATACTAGCAGAAATAAAAGGAGAGATTTGGCCAAAACCTATCCATTCGGACGTCGTCAAAAGAAATTATATCTAAATTGTATTGACGCTTTCTTCTTGATGTAACATGAACTATGCTGACTTGATTGCCGTTTAAGAGGGGATACGTAGACAGCCCTGTGGATTTGGTCACATTATAATACAATTTCCATTTCCCTCCGTGGTCAGAAATTGGGGCAAGATTTTGAGCTTCGTCAGATTCAATATTGTTGAACCAAGGGTTGTCGAAAGAATATTTCCAGAAAGTATATGTCAAAACAGGGGTACCTTTTTTAGGGATTCCTGAAAATTCCATTCAGGACAAGGATGTTGCAATGTCTCAAATGTGTCATAATCCATGATTCGATAAAACTACCTACTACTATGCATTACCACATGATTCAATGACTGCATTCTTTATGACTTACAAATTACAAATGCATATTTTCAAAACTTAACTTTTGTAATCGCCAAATGCTATCGAGGCTAGCTCAAAGAACAGAAGTGTCAAGCTCGAAAAACAAAGTCAGAAGCAAGGGCGGAAAAAGGAATCAAAGCACGAGCCAACCTTCCCCCGACTTATAATGTTTCTTTGAATGCAAGTATAACAGACACAACATTATTAGAAGTATCCACAAAAGGATATACGACAAGACATCTATGTTTACATAGATAGATGCTACCAAGCCTAAATATGTCGAGCGAAGAATTACACTGCTTTCTCGCATTAACATTAGGCTAAGCTCTGCCTTCATCATTGCATAGGGCTAAGCACTGCCCTCATTATCTGCATAGGTCTAAGCACTGCCCTCATTACTTGTATAACGCTAAGCTCTGCCTCCATCATTGCATAAGGCTAAGCATTGTCTTCTACTTGCATAGGGCGCATTGCACTCATTACTCGCATGAGGCTAAGCATTGCCTCCACATTTGCATAGGGCTAAGAACTGCTCTCATCATTCGCATAGGGATAAGCACTGTCCTTATTACTTGCATGAGGCTAAGCTCTGCCTCCATCATTGCATAAGGGTAAGCATTGTATTCCTCTCCATAGGTCTAAGCACTACCCCCCATCACTTGCGTAGGGCTAAGAACAACCCTCATATTTGCATAAGGCTAAGCATTGCCTTATACTTGTATAAAGGATAAGAATTTGCCTCATTTCTCATCACCCGCATAGGGATAAATACTACCCTCATACTTGCATGAGGCTAAGCTCTGGCTCCATCTCACACAATTCAATATCGCCACACCTTTGCATTTCATGGGTTAAAATATCGCCAAATTATTCAAAGGCATCATGGTCTGAAGGCATCATCTTTATAGCCTAAGGGGCAATATCCCATGGTCTAAGGATCTCAAAGCTGCATATCATTATTCAAAGGCGTCATAGTCCAGAGGCACTATCCTCATGCCCCAATGACACCATTTCATGGCCTGCAAATCCCTTTATTATATGTTTCATGGCCCAGGACATCATGGTCTAAGGATATTATTCTCATCGTCCGAAGACAACTTTCATGGCCTAAAGGGAATTTGTATCATGTTTAAATTTTCGCACTCGCAGCAATGATATTATAACTACTATGTATATGTGTCTATATTCGTTGTCTTTTAAGTTTTATAGGTAACTCGGAAGGTAACCGTTCTTCAAACGGGAGCGATTCTCACTTCGGTTTCTGTTCAAACATTCACATTCCTTTAATATCTCTCGCCAGCCAATAATCAAGCCTTTACTTTACTGTAATTGTCCCCAATTACATCATTTCGCATAACCATAACGGTCGATTCCATATTACTATCATTTATACTCTCCATCTGTGATACCAACACCGTTCAATCTAGGGAAAAGTCATTCTTTAAAGCATGCAGTCTTTCCATAATGACTCCATCAGCCTCGTTCTTCTTTGGAACCAAAACTACACACGGCCTGATTCCCGTAACACCAGGGATATGTAGGCAGCTCAAGAACCAGGGTTTGGCCCCCATATTTTCAAAACATCTCATTTGGACAAAATTGATCATCATCTTGATTTTTTTATCAGACAATTCTTTCATCATTTCCGGATAAAGAGGGCCAACTATGATACTCAATTTTTCCCTCATGGTTTTCATTTAGTTTTTGTGGGTTGGTATATTTTATAATGTATCTTTATGCATATTTCAAGTATTATTTATAGAATATTTCCTGCATTATTACCCCATGACATGTTTAAATATAAATTTATTACCTTCATGGCACTTCTTAAGATTATTATCATTAAGATTTACAAGAAAATAATTTTATCCATATTACAAATTTTTAAAATTGATTCTAGCATTTATAAGTGATAAATAATATATTTATTATTTTCTTAAATTATCTACGAGTGATTTATATTCTTATAATACTATATGCATATTTTATGACATTTCATATCACTTCATATAATTGCATTTGGTATTTTTATACCATTTACGTATTATTTGCAATAATAGCCTATAGTTAACAATGATTATATTTATTATGCTATTTAGGAAAAATGGTATTTTATATTATTACAATTACAATCTACTATTTTAAAAGGGTTAGTTTCATAAGTAACATTTTTGTCATTTTTTTAATCATTTTATAATTTATTTTTATTAATTTTCGTGTATTTTTATAGAAACTTCTGTACGAGAAATAATGGTATCTCTCATTATAGCCCCCTGGGATGTAAAATATATCTCTTCTCACCATTCCCAATATAGGTTTAAAATTCGGACCAAGTATGGTCCAAATGCCTAATCCCGCCCTATTTAGTCATCTGAGGCCCAAACCAAACACCCCAGACACAGAACCAAATGGCCCACACCCAATACACCCTACTAGACGCTCCTTTTTATCCCATCCGTTGATCTCAAAGATCAACGGCTCACAACCCATCCCCCACTCTTATCTCACCAAACCCCAAACCTAATACCTCATTTCTCTAATGCAACCGCCTTTGAATCCTATGGCTCTCTCCTAAACCTAGCCGCCTCACCCCAACCTTAACCTAATTCGACATGGAGATCTTCCATGTTTTCCTTTACTTTTTTTATCCTAAGATGTTACTCCTCCATTCCTTAATTTGGTTCATTTGGCACCGATTTGTTTATGGAAGGTTATCACTAGCTTTGATTCTGTATATTTATCGTATTTCTTGAGTTGATACACTCAAGACAGGGCCACACGAGTTCGATTGAGTCCTCTACCGAATTAGGGTTTGCTCGATTTTACCCTAATCTAATTGGGAATTGGTTTTCATGAGATTGTTTCCTTATTTCTATGATTCGATTAATTCTTTTCCTTTTTTGACTGTGTGAATCAATTACTATATAAATCCCTTTTCTCGATTCTCCTGCACAGACTTCTAGTCACTACTCTTGCACTCACAGTTGTTCTATTTTGTTCTTTTTTCTCTAAAAATTATTGTATTCAATTTGGTACTTGGCCGGCTGAAATCCAAGACCACCGTGGTATTTCTGAATAATCTTCTCTGGTACAAGCACTGCTTGGATCTCATTGAGGCTTCTATGAATTCTGAAGCATCGAAGACCTGGGGTTCTCGCTATTCTCATCCAATTGTTGCTACTAAACTACTTTTGAGACTCTGATTTTCTCACTCTGTACGCTCATTATCTTTGTAACTGGTTAGTGCTCTTCACTCCTATAGTTAATTGTTATTTCTTTACTTGTTTATATTTATGTGCACCACTACTATCTAAACTCTTATTAAAATAGAAGAACATGACCTAGCTTCCCTGCAATTTGTGAACCAAAATAAGGTATTGTGATGTATGTTGATGCAATTTCACTATTAAATGTTGTTCTAAGATTCATATATGCTAATGTCGAATTTACATGATCCTAATACCTCTAAGTTGATTTTTTTAAGCATATTTTTACTCACTATATGTAATTGACTTATATAATTACTCTCGCCTCTTGGTAATTAGATAAACACACAAATTGATTTGTTGTACTTATGAACTGTGTCCCCAAAATTAGTTTGCCTTAGATTTTCATGCTAAAGTTCTCCCTGTCAAAAATTGATATTTGTTATCTTCTCAGAATTAGCCCTTGACCATATTTTACTTTAGGTTTTCATGTTAAAATCTTTCCTGTAAGGGCTTCTATTTGGTTACTTTCCTAGGATTAGTTCATGACAATGTTTGCCTTGAACTTTCATGCTAAGTCTTTCTTGTAAGGGACTCTTGTTTGTTATATCTTCTGTGATTAAGTCCTGACCACTCTGGGAGGTCTATCTTTGTGATGTTGTCACGTTGAACTAATTCAATGAACCTGGCAAGCCGTCATATGTGTGTTTGTTTTGCTGGACCTATGTATTTTGTATATCCCTTCATGTTGTATATGCATGTAGGAACCCTTTCATGACATTTTATGAGACTAATAGACCCTCAAAGGTTCTCTTGTCCTGATTATGTGCTCTTTCACCTCTTAGATATCACATCCCAGGATGTTATTTAGAGATTCTTGTTCTTTGTTAGTTGTAACACTAAGAATCCAATGTGCATATATTCTTGCTTAAATTTGAAGTTTCCTGGATAACTGGTTTGCATAGTCTTTCACTTATGTTCTATGTATTCCTATTTGTTGTTAATCATAATGGGCCAACAAGGTAGTTTCTTCTATATTTTGGGCCCGGTCTGTTGGACAAAGTTTGGTATTGGGTCTGAAGGACACTGTCAATGTGAGCTTTTGCACCTGGAGTTTGGGCATGCCGTTCGCATGAAGTTCTAAATCTATTTGAAGGCCCAGATGTGTTATTGGGTTATTTTATCTTTGTAATTGGGCCCATAACTATTCTATTTGATATGTAATAACTTGTAAGACAGATAATGAGAAAAGCATTAAAGAGAGGTCTAGGGTAGTTTAATTCTCGCATAAATGGGTAGATGACACGCCTATAGGATCAAATAAGATTTGCCTGCTACTTGACGATCATGCTTTGCTTCTGTGTATTGTATGTTAACGGATACATGCCTATAGGATTTTCAATTTTGACTGTCTCACGTAGAAATCATGTGTTTAGGATCCTAATCAAGTAGTAACTAGTAATTAAATACCGCCAATATGACTTACAATTCATTTAGAAAACATGTCTATAGGATATACTTTGCAGTAATTCGTTTGATTATTTGCCACTACACATAGAATTTATATCTTAGGATACCACTTAGTTATCATGCCTATAGGATCTTATGTTAAGTAAATAAAATCATTTGTGCTACCATTTTCTTAAACTGTGTTCTTAACACTTCACGCCTAGAAATCATGACTATAGGATCTACTTAACTGTTGTGTCGTTAAAATGGTCCAAGACCTGATTATTTAGGAATCCTGCCTATAGGACGTAAATAATAAAAATTTGCTTGATTAAATTACCCTTGTATAAGTCAAGAACTTGATTAACTCACTACTGGTCGTCTAGTTTTTTCACATAGAAATCATGTTGTAGGTCCAATTTTATTCAACAATGCGCGTTAGCTCGTGATTGCCCGACTTAATCTCACGACTAGAAGAGTGTGTTCATAGGGCTATTCACTTATTAATTCTGCCACTTCTCTATAACTGTTAATTGATAATTGTTTGATGTCCATGTGAGTCTATTTGTGGAGGTAAACATGAGCCCATTTTGTGCTAATTGTGCCCCTTTTTGAAGTCTTACTTATTCAAATTATTTGGCGCTTAGTCTTTAAATTTTGAGCAACCCAGGATAAGTCAAGAACCACCTATATAGATGTCCAACATATCCTGGACAATAGCCATATGACAGGTAGGCACATATAGAATACGACTTAGAATAAATAACTGTACTTTAGGTAAACAACTTAAAGATAGTAATCGGGTAGCTGTACATGATAGTCTATGCTCGCTGGATAATATCAGAAACCGCTGCACTTAAAGGTTGCAAAGTATTATTTATGTTGCACGGAGTGATCCATTAGGCTAAAATATTTAGGACCCCCACTGTGTCTAATTGCTCCTGTATATTGTGATGATTAGTATTGTAAAGGATCTAGAATTGTAAGTTGGTTGAACGTCTTTGTTATCGAAAGGTCGTACCAATTAATGTTAGTTAATGAGAACTATTTTCTTTCAAATTATTCCCTTTACATTACTTGTGAGTTCTTTCTCTCGATTAATTATTTCATTCCGTTCCACCTAGAATAACTAATCACTTACTTAGATCTTTTGTTCCCTTGACTTAATAATGGATTAACTTGCATACATACTTAGATTAATTATTTATAATTTAATAAATCCCACATAGTTTAGAATTTGACCGGGAACCACAGTAGTGGACCTTGAAGAGTGCCTAATACCTTCTCTTTGAGGTAATTTGAACCCTTACCCGATCTTTCGTAATACATACTAGTTCTAATAAGATATATTTGCATATAGGTTCCCTAACGCACCTTAAAATTATTAGGTGGCGACTCTTCTCTTTCAACACCGGTTTAAAAGGGTTATCACATATCGAAACCCGCTTTCGTGAAAAAATGCGGTGCGGAAAGCGGTGACTGCTTCAGCTTCAATGATCATCTAGGAAAGTCAAGGCTGCCTCCCTGGACTGCACACAGGGTATCTAAATGGGTAGAGAGGGTCACCCAGTTCTGGTCCAACTCGGCCACCTCTTTGTCAGCTTGACGGTGTGCCTGGAGCCTTCTGCATTCATCCTCGAGCTTTATTCAGTTCAGTCTAAAATTTAATCATCCCCTCTCAAAGTGTGACATTGGATGACAAAGCTTGAGCACACTCATCTGCCTTAGAAAGGTTCTCCACCCGGAGCTTCTGGTTAGATTCGATGGGAACTGCCAAAGCCACCTTTCGCTTCATCGATTCCTATTATACCTCGTTAAACTATAGTGATAGGGATGCTCATAGAGCCTGCCTATACTCCCAATTTTCTCGAAGCTTGGAATTGGTCACGCGAAGATCAGTAACCTCAGCCCTGGCACGCCCAATTTTATCAGCAAGTGCCAGCAGCTAACTCTTTATATTTTTATAGCCGCAGTGGCAAGTGAGTGGCTCTATGTAAGTGAAAACGATAAGGTAAGATTCCCGAATGCAAGTAGGAGATAATGAGAGAAAATATTAGGTTACCTGAAGGAGAGAGGCAACCAGTTGGAAAAGATAGGATTTTAAATTCTGAACATCCACCCAATGGGGAGAAAGGTTTGAGGGGGCCGCTTTGGTGTGTAGCTCTCGAGCAAGGGTCCCCCAATCGTCCATGAATGCCGGACTAGGAGGGACAACACTCTCCATTTCAGGACCTCGAGAACCCCTGACTCTGCAGTCAATACCTTGTATTTTTTGTCCCCTCCTATAGCACCAACCTCCCTTGTCATCAATGTCGATCATCCTTGGCATCTCTTACCTCTGACATTTGGCCACACGGCTGTGAAGGAGGATATACACATATATCCCCTAAATCGCGGGCTCGCCAGAATCTCTAACTCGCCTCTTCAGATTTGAAGCAACTCTGGAAGCCAAGTCCCTAATACGAGCCACAACAGTCAGACGAGGGGAGAACCCTAGCAATCGATCTCTTCCCAGACAAGCCTGTAGAAAATGAAAATCCAATGGTTAGGGAGATGTGGTTAGTAAAAACCTCTACTTACATATGCACTGGTAGCCGATCACCATTGTTTTTCCCTTCCATCGGTTAACAAAGATGGCCCTCCACATCCGTTCATCATGTCCATAGGCTAGTAAAATATATTTCTTACCCAGTCAAGGATCTCGGGTACAGGTGCAGAGGCAACACTGCGGGCTGCAAACGTGAGTAAACATAGTAAAACATGAGTAAATCTCTTATTGATAAAAAGAATTGAAGTATGTTTCACGATCTTACGTAAAGGCACCCACACTTTGGGAAGCGGGTGGGAAGTCATCCGGTGTAGAAAATGTGTGGGATTCTAACAAACCGATCCCACCAGTGGTCGTGGTCATACTCAGTAATCATTATCAAAGCACGTGTACCTCTCGCAATCATGTGTATCATACCTCCCCGGAACATCCGAGGGGAGTATCAGATGGTCCAGCGTGAAATTCTGGTGCGCTCAGTTAGTGATAGCAGAAGCAAACTTGGTAGTGGAAAAAGGCTTCGCTAATCTTGGGAATAGGGAGACCAAAGCCCATGGTGAAGGAGTAAGTATAGATCATGGAGAAGCCCGCTATAAGGTGAGCAATTTGGTTCTGTCACCCACAGCAGCAACCTCAATATCAGCGTCCCAGATGCAGTCTTCTCTTACTCGGGGAAGGTGGTCCTTCCTCACTAGGGACACATACTCCTCCACTGGGCCTCCCTTGCCGACGCTTTGGAAATCCCTAACGAAGTCTAGGGTTTGAGTAACTATCTCCGCGATGAGATCCTTTGGCCATATTTCATCGGGAGTCTCCACTTTTGGAGATTTCTCCTTCTACGTATAGAGGGAGCTGGGTCATATGACAGAGTTCTAGCAAATGAGAATGAGTTCTGGGAAGTGGACATGGTTGAATTAGGTAGATGAAAGCAGAGAAAAATAACTTTCGGGAGTTTCCTTGAAAGAGAAGGCGAAAACTAGAAGGAAGGAAATGGGCTTCTCTTGCAGTTGGAACTAAATTATAAAGGGAGGCACGAAATTCTTATATCAAGTAACCGTTGAATCGTGGGGGGACACGTGCAGTGGTAAGCTTAAACAAAAAAGGTTCTATCAAACAAAATCCAAGGTAAATAATTAGGACTCTTCAATGCACGTCACAACACGTCTCTAAAATCGTCAGTTGTCATTTTAGCTTCTTTCCTGCCATAGGGACTTTTGTAACTCTTCCATTTCTGGGATATATTTCATCGAGGATCCGAAAAGTGGTGGACTATCTGTATGGGATAGAAATTCGGACTTACTTAGTGTATCAACAGAAATGTGACACGTGGGAGTCCGGACCCAGGAAGAGTCAGGCACTCTTGGTATTTTAGCCGGTGTCCTCGTGATAGATATGTTATCGTGGTAATGGATTTCTCGAAGTGACGGTTCCATCTTGAAGTGGTTTGACCCCTGGTCCAATGGGTCTTTTCCCTTTCACCATGACCTCGGTGCCAGCTGGAGCGCATTCTCACCAACTCTCTGACGTCATCCATCATTGAGCTTCATGATGTACCAAAGACGCATTTTCAATAATTGTTTTGCACTGTCAAAGGGTCTTATCAAGAAAAAGGTTCTTGCTTGTCTTATATAGTTAGCTTCTTAATGAAGCTAAGTACACCGCCCTGCCGTCATACCTATTAATTTTCCGTAATTCCAGCGACTGCGTGGCTTGCCCGAGCCTAAATTTCGGACAACCATTAGTGGGAAAACACTTGGGGCCTCACAGAAATCATGAGATGCCATCAAAAGGAACCTTTGGTAGAAAGTCAGCAGACTAAGGGACAAGCAGCCAAAAGTGGGAAGGCATCTTTGACATTCTGGGCCATGGTTGACAGCAGGATCCCTCTAAGGCTGCCTTTCCAACTTTTCCATGCTGGAATGCACCAGGCTGTTGTACAGCCTTACCAGCCCTGCCAACTACCCCCTTTGTATAGCCATTTTAATTTCTATAAATATGCTTTAGACTCATTCTTTGTAATCATCGGATATTTGATAATACAACAGAAAAAGACACTTGCCTCCCAAATCTTAGTCTCTTTCTTTCATAGATTTCTTGCTTGTTTCGTATAATTCCCATCGCTTTAGCACGATTGTGTTGTTTATTGTCTAAGGGCTGAAGCTAAGTAGCAGTCAATCTAACTTCGTTGTCCTCACCGAACCCTCAAAAATACGGTTTCGTGACAATTGGTACCAGAGCCTAGGTTCTTGCATGGCTAAGAACTCACATCGCAACATAGAAGAAACCCACATTGAAGAGAACCCAGAACCACAGAGAGGTATGGGCCGAAAGCATGACAAAAGTAGGGCCAAAGACGTATCTCCACCTGATAGCGAGTTCCTACCCTACGTGGAACCCGAAATTTCCGAAGCCAAAACTCTCGATAAGAGAGTTGACATGGTAGAAAAGGGTGTGACGGCCTTTCACCGTCGTATTGCCGCCGTCTAAAACAATATTTGTTCCCTTGAGTCAGTTTCCCTTGATGGACTTGGCGAAGTCAAAGGGAATGTTCAGGAGCAAGACGAAGGGCTAACCAACCTTGAACTCAAGCTCACTGAGGCTTTGTCTGCCTTACAAGCAGAAGTTGAAACTTTAAAACTACGTCAAGAGGAGATAGCAGGAACGATGTCTTCCATGCTAGCCAACTGAAACCATATTTCGAAGACATGGAAGACAAAGATCGGGCGCAGTCCAGCCGCAGCCAAATTTTTATTACTCCACCAGCAACAGACAAGCAAGTGGAAGCCATCATAGATCATGAGTTGGTCCGTGGAAAAGGATGGGGCAATTCGAGTGCACGGTTCCTTGTTCACTGGAAAGGAACTTCGCCAGAGGAGGCATCATGGAAGAAGTACGAAACTTTGTGGCAGTTCAGGGAACAGGTCCACAATTATTTCAGTTGTGCGGCGCCGGGGTCGTCGCCATTTCAAGTGGGGGAGAGTGCATCGCCCCACCGTCACACCTATTAATTTTCCGCAATTCCAGCAACGGTGTGGCTTGCCGAGCCCAAATCTCAGACAGCCATCAGTGGGAAAATACTTGGGGCGTCACAGAAATCATGAGATGCCATCAAAAGGCACCTTTGGCAGAAAGTCAGCAGACCAAGGGACAAGCAGCCGAAAGTGGGAAGGCATCTTTGACATTCTGGGTCATGGTTAACAACAGAATCCCTCTAAGGCTGCCTTTCCAGCTTTTCCATGCTGGAATGCACCAGGCAACTTTCCAAGCTGGAATGCACCAGGCTGCTGGACAGCTTTACCAGCTCTGCCAACCACCCCTTTTGTATAGCCATTTTAATTTCTATAAATAGGCTTTTGACTCATTCTTTGTAATCATCAGATATTTGATAATACAACAGAAAAGGGCACTTGCCTCCCAAATCTTAGTCTCTTTCTTTCATAACTTTCTTGCTTGTTTCGTGTGATTGCCATCGCCTTAGCACGATTGTGCTGTTTATTGTCTAAGGGCTGAAGCTAAGTAGCAGTCAAGCTAACTTCACTGCCCTCGCCGAACCCTCAAAAAAACGGTTTCGTGACATAAGTGTGCCGCCCCGCCAAGTTCCCTACCGAATTTCCCGCCAGTAGCATACAGACTATCTAGCTATCCGCACGTTGCTTATTGGAGTTAAGCCCGTGACATAAGGCCCATGCCATCTACAACACAAGTACTCATATCTCTCAGTATCTAGCTTTCTATGTATGGTCTTTGAAAGAACGAACTGCGATAAATACAAAAAGTGTATGATTCTACTGGGTTGATATCTTTAACATCGTCTTGTTAATTCATTATATTTTCGTCTTAGACTGTCGTACAGTTCACACAATTCAAACTAGCTCACGAAGGATTTGAATTATTTTTTATTCACTTGCCCTTAACCCCTTTTTCTTTATCAAAATAATTGTAAAAATGTGCAAGCGATTTTCCCGGTAAACAAATATAAAGTGAACATCTTTACTTCTAGGCAACACTACCTGCTGTGTTGTAAACCAGTGTTGGTAGATTTAATCTGATCCTAGAACGCGAGAATCCAACCCAACAAGAACGCATAGTTCCTATTGCGGATTATGCAACGAATGGTCGCAATCCTCTTCCATCTAAGTTAACCCTTCCCTACATATAATTAGCAGTTTTTTAAGTGGACTAATTAGTACTGTAATACCCAAGAATGAAATAATTTTCTCCCAGGAAAGGAAATGTGAGTTTCCAGGGGAAATTGAATGCTTTTCAACTACAAAATAAGGCAAGTTCCTAACTGTTGAAAATTATTACTTATTTCACTAAACAAAAAAATACTAGATATGCATCTTCTGTATACACATGCAATATTTTATTGATTTTTAATTTCTTAAGATTATATAAGGGGTATCTTAATTTATTTATCTTCTATGTTTTCGAAATTAACACATTCCATTTACCACACCTACTCACAATACAATAAGGGGTCGTTTGGTAGCCGTTTAGAGAGGAGTTATCCATGTATTAAAATGAGGATAATTTGTACATTATTTAAAAAGATGGGAAAAAACAATTTCTACATAGAATATAGCATAAATTAAACAATGTTTGGTTGGTTTTTTCTCTCTTTCACATAAAATATAGCATTGCTAATATGGGGTTCATTTGTTTTCTTTTTCGCATAACTAACACATATATAAGTTACGCGGGAATTTATGTATTATTTATGCAAACTAAAAGGTGAAATAACTTATACATGTATTAGTAATACTTGTATTAGAATACAAAGTAACAAGAATACCCTCTATTCAAACTTGTATTATTTTTAATAAAATATATATATATATAAAATATACTAACAATTTTAATAGAATAACACTAGACTGATAATAATATTAATACTCACATTAAATTTCTATATTACTAATCCTTATATATCTATTACATAACTAATTCTCGCATAACTAATTCCTGCATAATTAATTCCAGCAAACTAATCCATGCATAACTACACTCTTCATAACTAATCTCTGCATAACTAATTCTTGCATAACTAATTCCTACATTACTAATATCTGCATAACTCTAACCAGCAACAAAACGATGGCTAATAGGTCATTCCATACTAGGATGGAGAAAGTATAACTTGTCCTAAAAGCCAAAGAATATGAAAAGGTTCTTTTATACTTCTCTTTGCAGCTATAATAGGTTCCAACGTATTATTTCCACTAAAATAATATATTTAAATAGATAAACTACAGACTTGTACCTAACTGTCACGATTCGGAATCTCACCTTCGGGACCGTGATGGCGCCTAATATTTCATTTCCTAGGCAAGCCAATGTTAGCTAGATTATTTAACCAATTTTGACAGTTCAAAGTAAAACATTAATAAAGATAAACCGAAATAGTCTAAATGGAATAATAAAATAAACACATGATGATACCTAAACATCTCCCAGAATCCGGAGTCACAAATACATGAGTAACTAGAGTATTGCATATATGGTCTGAAACAAAGTACAACTATCTGAGACTTAGTAAACAGTAAAATGGAGAAAAAGGGGGACTTTAGGGCTGCGGCCGCCGTGCAGCTATACCTCAAGTCTCCAAATGAGGTTGAATCCGAGCAGAACATCACTAGACACCGCTGGGACCAACACCGGTATCTGCACAAGAAGTGCAGAAGTGTAGCATGAGTACAACCGACCCAATGTACTCCGTAAGTGTCGATCCTAACCTTGACGAGGTAGTGACGAGGTTATGACAATACACCTTCGTAAAATCATATATTATATATATATATATATATATATATATATATATATAAAACAACAAAACATCAAGTAGAACAATAAAGATATTAATTGGAAATATCATAAGAACGGTAAGTACGAAATCACCAAATAACATCTTTCGAAATAAGTAACAATGTAACCAAGTAACTCACCAATCCTGAAATCAAATAAGGCAATGAAATAAATATGGCACGGCATCACCCTTCGTACTTTTACTCCCGTCCTCACCATGTAATATCATAAATATAATGGCACGGCATCACCCTTCATGCTTTTACTCTCAACCTCCCACGATATGATAAATGATGATAAATAATCAAATGCACGGCATCACCCTTCGTGCTTTAATCCTCACAACCTCTCAATATATGATATTGAATGCAAACAAGGCAAGGCAATGCCCTTCGTATTTTTCACTCTTCCTCACCAAGCAACAATACAAATCTGAATAACAAATGCAAGCCGGGAAATTATTTCACTTCAATTATAGCGCCATGATAACAAAATCAACTTTCAAATTTCCCAACATCTTTCAAATAAATAATAAATATGAGGCGAATAATTAAAAAGTAATAATCTAACCTAAGCATAGAGAATATAATCAGTGAAACAATATAATACAAAGAAATAATTTGCACCTCCATGATTTAACCCAATGACAATGCATATATACTCATCACCTCACATATACGTCGTACCCACCCATAATACACGTAGCAAATAGACCAACAAGTCATAATCTCTCAAGTAAAGTTTAACCACGGTACTTACCTTGATCCGCAACTAAATCAAGGTATCATCGCGAATTTTTCTTTAGAATTAGCCTCCAAACCAATCATATCTAGCCAAATATATTCAAATAATTCAAACTAGACTTTAGAAACTACTCATGAGTGAAACAAATTCAATCTTTAATAATTTTAAAAAAAGTCAACAAAAGTCAGCTCCATGCCCGCTTGGTCAAAGCCCAAGAATCGGGCCAAAACCCACTTACCTATCACCCCCGAGCTCGGATATATATTTAGTTTCAAAATCTGACCTCAATTTGAGTTCTAAATTTCAATTTCAGAAAATCCCTATTTCTACCAAGAAAATCAAAGATTAAATATTAAAATCAACGTGAGTTTATGCAAATGTAATAAAACGAGTTAAAATCTACTAACCAATGAAATTGGGATGAAAAACCTCTCCAAAATCGCCTCTAGGCCGAGCTCAAACTTGAAAATTGTGAAAAATAGCGAATGTCTCGATTTTAGAGTGTTTTAATACCTGGGCGTCAGGTGTTCTTCGTATTCGCGAAGTACCTGACGCGTTCATGATGTACCCTTCGCGTTCGCCTAGAGTACTAGACTGCCTCCTTACAGACCCCATTAACTCTTCGCGTTCGCGAGAGCACGGCCGCGTTCGTGAAGGGTAAGCCCCCCACTGCTTCGCGTTCTGACCCAGTTCCCGCTTTCGCGAAGAACAATTCCGCCTCCATCACAATTTTCCCTTCGCGATCGCGAAGCACAAGGCACCAGACACCAGCAACACTTGAAAACCAGCAACTTTCTAAGTCCAAAATGGTATGCAGCATATCCGAAACTCACTCGAGCCTCTCGGGCTCCAAACTAAATACGCACACAAGTGAAATAACATCAAACGAACTCACTCGCGCGATCAAAATACCAAAATCATATCTAGAACTATGAATCGGACATCAAAATGCATGAAAGTTTCAAAAAAACTCAAGAACTTCAAAAATCACAACCGAGCGTCCGAATCCCATCAAACCAACTCCGATTTGTACCAAATTTTGCAGACAAGTTTCAAATAGAAAAATGAACCTATGCCAAGTCCCGAAACAAAAAATGCGAACCCGATAAGTACAAAGTCAACCTACAGTCAAACCTAAAAAAATTTCAAACCTTCAAATTACTAGTTTTCGGCAAAATAAGTCAAATCAAGTTAGGGACTTCCGAATTCATTTTAGGGCATATGCCCAAATCCAAAATCACGATACGGACCCACCGGGATTGTCAAAATATCGATCCTGGGTCTTTACACAAAATATTGACCGTAGTCAACTCCAGTTATTTGTAAAGCCAAAAATCATATTTTCTTCAAATGTTTACATAAAATCTTTCCGAAAAAGATGAAAAGTACCTAGACTGGTGAAAAGGTGTGGGTGTCTACTCTGCATATTGGACTCGGACTCCCACGTGGCTCCTCGATCGGCTAACCTCTCCACTGCACTCTAACAGAAGGATAACTCTTAAACCTCAACTTCCGGACCTGCCAGGCTAGAATAGCCACCGGCTCCTCCTCATAAGTCAAATCCTAGTCCAATTGGATTGAACTGAAATCTAATACATGGGACGAATCACCGTGATACTTCCGGAGCATGGAAACATGGAACAACGGATGGACTGTCGATAAGCAGGGTGGAAATGCAAGTCTGTAGGCCACCTCACCAACTCTCTTAAGGATCTCAAAGGGATCGATACACCTAGGGCTCAAAGCCCTTATATCCGAACCTCATCACACCTTTCAGGGGTGAAACCCCTAGCAAAACCCTCTCTCCCACCATGAATGCTATAACATGAGCCCTTCGATCAGCATAACTCTTCTGCCTAGACTAGGTTGTACGAAGCCGATCCTGAATCAACTTGACTTTCTCCAAGGCCTCCCGAACCAAATCAGTGCCCAACAACCTAGCCTTTCCCCGCTCAAACCAAGCAACTGGAGAACGACACTGCCTCTCATATAAGTCCTCATAAGGAGCCATCTGAATACTCGATTGGTAGTTGTTATTGTACGTAAACTCCGCAAGAAGTAAGATTGATCCCACGAATCACCAAAGTCCATAACACAGGCGTGTAGTAT
The DNA here is from genome assembly GCF_000390325.3 of Nicotiana tomentosiformis. Classification (NCBI taxonomy): domain Eukaryota; kingdom Viridiplantae; phylum Streptophyta; class Magnoliopsida; order Solanales; family Solanaceae; genus Nicotiana; species Nicotiana tomentosiformis. The sequence goes on along the minus strand of NC_090816.1, from coordinate 45,039,942 downwards.
GTCCTCCATGATTTGAATGGTGCGCTTGGAATGCCCGCCCGTCTGGGGGTGAAATGTTGTACTCAACTCAACCCGCGTACCTAACTCCCACTGCATAGCTATCAAGAAATACAATGTGTATTGTGTGCCTCGATCAGAGATAATAGACATCGGCACACCTTGAAGACGAACAACCTCCCGGATATAGATCTGAGCGAGTTGCTCTGAAGAATAGGTAGCCTCTATCGGAATGAAATGTGCCGACTTGGTTAACCTATACACAATGACCCATACTATGTCAAATTTTGTCAAAGTCTGTGGGATCCCAACAACGAAATCCATGGTAATACGCTCCCACTTCCACTCGGGAATCTCAAGTTCTAAAGCAAACCGCCAGGCCTCTAATGCTCGTACTTTACCTGTTGGCAGTTCAAACACTGATCCACATACTCTACTATATCTTTCTCTATTCTTATCCACCAATAATGCTGCCTCAAATCCTGGTACATCTTGCAGCACCCAGATGAATGGAATACCGCAAACTGTCGGCCTCTTCAAGTAATCAACTCATGCAGCCCATCCACATTGGGCACATAAATCTGACCCTGCATCCGCAACACCCCATCATCTCTAATAGAAACCTCATTGGAATCACCGTGATGCACTGTGTCTTTAAGGAAAAGCAAATAGGGGTCGTCATACTGACGCTCTCTGATGCGCTCTTACAAAGAAGACAGAAATCGTGCAAGCAAGAACCCGGCAAGGCTCCGAAACATCTAACCTCATAAACTGACTATCCAAAGCCTGAACATCTGATGCTAATAGTCTCTCACCAACTGAAATATATGCAAGGCTATCCATACTCACAGCCTTTCTACTCAAAGCATCATCCACCATATTGGCCCTTCCAGGATGATACAAAATGGTGATATCATAGTCTTTTAACAGCTATAACCACCTCCGCTACCTCAAGTTTAGATCCTTTTGCTTAAAAAAGTGTTGTAGATTCTGATGATCTGTGAAAACCTCACACGACACGCCATAGAGGTAATGCCTCCAAATCTTTAATGCACGAACAATAGCTGCCAACTCTAACTTATGAACATGGTAGTTCTTCTCATGAACCTTCAGCAGCCGAGACGCGTAGGCAATCACCCTATCGTCTAGCATCAACACCATACCAAGCCCAATACGTGATGCATCACAATACACAAGGTAAGTCCCCAAACCCGTAGGTAACTCCAACACTAGAGTTGTAGTCAAATTAGTCTTGAGCTTTTGAAAGCTCAACTCACACTCATCAGACCACATGAATGAGGCACCCTTCTAGGTCAATCTAGTCAATGGGCTGTGATAGATGAAAACCCCTCCACGAACCGACGATAATAACCCGCCAACCCTAGGAAGCTCCGAATCTCTGTAGCTTAAGTAGGTCTAGGCCAGTTCTAAACTACCTCAATCTTCTTAGGATCAACTTTAATGCCCTCGGAAGATACCACATGCCCCAAAAGGAAACCGAATCCAACCAAAACTCATACTTTGAAAACTTGGCATATAACTTACTATATCTCAAGGTTTGAAGTATGATCCACAGATGCTGCTCATGCTCCTCTCGACTGCCGGAGTAAACCAAAAAACCATCAATGAAGACGATCACAAAAGAATCCATATGTGGCTTGAATACCCAATTCATCAAATCCATAAATGCTATTGGGGCACTTGTCAAGCCAAATGACATCACTAGAAACTCATAATGACTATACCGAGTCCGAAAAGCTATCTTAGGGACATCTGATGCCCTAATCTTCAACCAATGGAAGCCAGATCTCAAATCAATCTTCAAAAATACTTTGGCACCCTGAAGCTGATCAAATAAGTTATCAATTCTCGGTAAAGGATACTAGTTCTTGATGGTGATATTGTTCAACTACCGATAATCTATACACATCTTAATCGAACTATCCTTCTTCTGCAAGAACAACACGGGTGCACCCCCAGGGTGCGACACTAGGTCTAATGAATCCTTTATCAAGCAAATCTTGCAATTGCTCATTCAGTTCCTTCAACTCTGTTGGATCCATACGGTATGGTGGAATAGAAATGGGTTGAGTGTCCAGAGCCAAGTCAATACAGAAGTCGATATCTCTGTCGGGTGGAATTCCCGAAAAATCTGCATGAAACATCTCTGGAAAATCATGTACAACTGGTACTAAATCCATGGAAGGAACGTTTGCACTAGGATCAGGGATATATGCCAAATATATTAGACATCCTATAATGACCCGACCGGTCGTTTCGAGCATTTACATCTAGTTCAGTGGTCTGGAGTCATGAGTATCTTCACATGGTGTATTATTACCTGCGTGCATTATCAGTTTTGGTCTTCGAATTGTTCGAAATTGATTTTGAAGAATGATTCTTAAATAGGAAGCTTTAAGTTGGGAGATTTGACCAAGTTTGACTTTTGTGTATTTGACCTCAGATCGGAGTTTTTATGGATTCGTTAGGTCCATATGGTTATTTTGGACTTGAGCGTATTCTCGAATTTGCATTTGGAGCCTTCTAGAAGATTTTGGCCATAATTGGCGAAAGTTGGCAATTCAAAGGTTTAAAAGGTTCATAAGTTTGACCGGGAGTTAACTTTGATGATATATTATTCATATTGTTATTTCGGGAGTTGGAATAGGTTCGTTATTCCATTTGGAACTTGTGTGCAAAATTTGAGGTCATTCCAAGTTGATTTGATATGATTCGACACGAGTTTTGGAAGTTGAAAGTTCAAAAGTTTATTAAATTTGATTCGAGCTATGATTCGTGTTTTGATGTTGTTATGTGGGATTGAAGGACTCGATCAAGTCCGTATTATGTTTTAAGACTTATTGGTATGTTCGCACAAGGTCCCGAGGGGCTCGAGTGAGTTTCGAATATGTAGGTTTGGATTGTATTGCACTCATTTTTTATGTTTTGGCATCATTTCTTCATGCATAAGTGGTAACACATTAAGACAATAAGATCCAAATTCTGTTTTTATTGAAGCATTAGATTCGTATTATAATTACGGAGCCATAGCAAAAAGAATCGTCGAATTTAGACATCGTATGAGGGAGTTATGCTCATTTTAGTGTCGGAGAAGAAAGTTGGTGTTGGTGCTTCGTAGATGCAAAGTTAGGTCCGCATTGCGACCCCACAGGTGTGGAAATAGTCTGCAAAAGCTGAAATGACAGCTGAAAAACCGCAGGTGCAGATTTTTTGGCGCAAATAAACTGTGTTCCTTTGGTATTTTTAGCGTATCTCAAGTTCTAAAGCTCTGGTTTAGGTGATTTTTGCGGTGTTTCATCTCGTCTTTTCATGGGGATCAGTATCTAACCTCAATTTTTGTATTTTTTTTATGATTACAATAGTTAATTTGTGATTAATCCATATTTTATTGGAGAAATATAACGACCCGGCCGGTCGTTTTGAGCGTTATAGCCCCGTTCCCCCATTTACTGCTCTTATTTGCTCAATTATTGTTATGTGACTTGTCGCGGTAGTTGGTTTGGTTTCGTGAATATTTTGGAATGAGTTGGGACACTTAGTTCCGAGGTTGGAAGCCCAAGTTGAAAGAGATGACTAGATGTTGACTTATTTGTAAACGGCTCTAGAATATAGTTTTGACTTTTTCGATAGATCCGTGTGGTATTTTTGACTTAGGAGTGTGTCCGGATAGTGATTTAGAGGTCCGTATGTAATTTTGGATTGAAATGGCGAAAGTTGGAAAATTAGAAGTTTGGGGAGTTGAGAGGTTTGACCGAGAGTTGACTTTTTGATTACTAGGCTCGAATTTTGGTTCTAGAAGTTGGAATAAGTTCGCTGTGTCATTTATGATTCTTATGCAAAATTTGAGGTCAATCGAAATTGGTTTGATAGGTTTCGGCATCAATTGTAGAAGTTGGAATTCCTTAGTTTTCATTAGGCTTGAATTGGGGTACGATTCGTGTTTTTTATATTGTTGATGTAATTTAAGGCCTCGACTAAATTTGTATCATGTTTTGGGATGTGTTGATATGTTTGGACGGGGTCCTGAGGGCCTCGGGGATGATTTTGGATGGAAATCAGATTGGGATTTGGACTTGAGGGAATTCTCATATTGCTGATGTCTGGTGCCATCGCACCTGCGGAAGATTTATCGAACTTGCGTGACCGCAGGAGCGAAGAAATAGTCGGAGGAGCGGTCTGGGAAGAGTTGGGCAGTGGTCACATGTGCGAAGCAATTTCCGCATCTGCGAGCCCGCGGATGCGGAAGGGTCTCCGCATATGCGGGTTATGGGAGGCAAAGGTGAGGTCCGTGAAAGCGGATGATTTCTCACAGAAGCACACCCGCAGATGTGGAAGATTAGCCGCAAGTGCGCGAGGTCGGGGGTTGAGTGTTCTCCGCAGAAGCAGATTTTTGACCGCAAAAGCGGTACTGCAGGAGCGGCTAAATGGACCGCAGAAGCAGAACCACTGGCAGTTTTAAAAACTCGAGGGTTCCGAAATTATTTTTATCATTTTGGACTTTGCAAGCTCGGATTAAGGCGATTTTTGAGATGGGTTTTGAGTGAGTTCTTGAGGTAAGCCACTTTTGATCTAATATTGATTACCCATTGATTTTTTCACCTAGTTTATGTGTTGTTAAGGTGGAATTTTGGGAGTTTTGGGCTAGGGATTGGAGAGCTAAATTTTGGGATTTGGTAAATTTGGTATGATTGGACTCGTGGATTCCGAGATATGGGCCCGGGGTTGACTTTTGAGTTGACTTTTTGACTTTTAATTAAGAATTTAGCATTTTCTTATGGAGTTGATTCCAATAGCTTGAGTTGATTGTATCGAATTGTTTGTGGTTAGTTTTGAGGCGTTCGGAGGCCGATTCGACGCAAGGGCTTATTGGAGTAGAGATTCGCACGGTTTGAGGTAAGTAACACTTCTAAACTTGGTTTTGAGGGTATGAATCCTTGTATTTCGTGTTATGTGATCAGTGTTGAGGTGGCGCACATGCTGGGTGACGTGCGTGTGGGCGTGCACCAGAGTAATTATGACTTAGACGATTTCGTGGGACTGTGTAGTCACCTTATTTGAATAATATTATTGTACTTTATTTGTTATAGCACTTGAGCTGTGAACTTTATTAGAAATCATATTTAGGCTATGAGCTGGTACTATCAGGACCGATATGGTCGTTCTTTGGATGTTGAAATTATTTGCTTAATTGTAGTTATATACTCAGTCGCATTCATCATCGCATATCATATCTCAGTCTATGTATCATTTATTGTCATATCATGTATCATTGATTTGGGCTACTAAGCATGAGTGTGGTGAGCCCGAGAGATTGGAAAGATTGATGACTGACTTGGGGTCTGAGAGCCGTGATGTGAGTAAGTTATGTGTATCGGATTGCGTGCCGAGACATGCATTAGGGCTATATATGGATCCGGTTGCACATCGCAACAAGCCTTATGGCTATATGTGGATCATGTTGCATGCCGCAACAAACCTTATTGCTATATATGGATCGGGTTACGCACCGCAACAGGACTTATGGCTATATGTGGATCGAGTTGCACACCGCAGTAGGTACCGTACAGTGCTGAGTGACTGAGTGTGACGAGCGAGATTTGAGACAATCAGATTGAGTGCTCTGAGAGTGTGAGTACTTGAATTTTTCATTGTGTTGCATCACATACGGTATTTATATTGGTGTATAGATATAGAGATGTCATATTCCTCATATCAATCACACTTGGCATATTTTATCTGTGTTGAACTTAACTGTTAAACCTGGAAGCATGTCTACATTTTTTGTATTCTTAAACTACGTATTTTGCTATATTAGGTTGAGCTCATCACTACTTTCAGTCCAAAGGTTATACTTGTTACTTATTTAGATTGTTTTACTTACGCTACACTCTGCACTTCGTGTGCAGATCTAGGTGTTTTCGGGTACGGTGGTTGCTGATCTTGGAGTTTTTGCTCGTTCGGAGATCATCGAGGTAGATACTTTGGCGTCTGCAGACCTTGACTCTCCTCCTCTAGTTTTACTTATGATGTTCTACTTTTCTAGACGGTGTTTCAGACTATGTTATTATATAGATGCTCATGTACTCAGTGACACCCGGATTTTGGGAAAATTGTATTCGAGTCGCAGTTGTTTATGTCGGCCATTTATGAGAGTTATTACTGTTAAACTTGCTTCATCTTACTATTAATACAAAATGCCTAGTTTTATTATGATTGTCGGCTTGCCTAGTTATGTGATAGGCGCCATCACAACATGTTAAATTTTGGATCCTGACAAGTTGGTATCAGAGCCTAGATTACATAGGTCTCACGAGTCATAAGCAAGTTTAGTAGAGTCTTGCGAATTTGTACGGAGACGTCTATACTTATCTTCGAGAAGCTGCCAAACCCTTAGGAAAACTTCACTTTCTTGTATTCTTATCATGCGAATTTATTGATTCCGAAAACTAAACTTCTATTATTCTATTCTCTCACATATGGTGAGGACACATACCACCACATCGGGCGGACAGCCACCAGTACCACCATCTAGGGTCTCAAAAGGCCGAGGTCACGGTAGAGGCCGAGGTGCAGCTCGTACAGCAACTAGAGCAGCATCTGTAGACCCATTAGTTGTTCCAGCTCAGGAGTAGATTCCAGATGTGATTGAGCTGGTGGGGCTAGCTCAGGCACCAGCTGTGCCCATTGTGATTCCAGGCCTTCAGAAGGCTCTGGCCCAAATATTGATTGTTTGCACTAGCCTTGCTCAGGCAGTTTTAGTTCTGGCCGCAGCAATCACTTCTCAGGCCGGAGGAGGTGCTCAGACTCCCGCTGCCCATAGAGCAGGTAGTGCAAGGACTCCAGACACCGGGGGTATTGCTAGCCCAACCGGTTACAGTTGCTCAGGCCCAAGCACGTCCCGTTATGAGTGATGAGGAGCAAAATAGACTAGAGAGATTTGGGAGGCTCAAGCCTCCAACATTCAATGGGACCGAGTCTCAGAATGATCAGGACTTCTTGGATAGGTGCCAGCGGATGTTTCGCACGGCAGGTATTTTGGAGACCAGTGTGGTCTCATTTACTACTTTTCAACTGATAGGGCAGCCTTTAGATGGTGGCAAGCCTATGAGCGGAGCAGGCCAGCCGATGCTGCACCACTTTCATTGCACGAGTTCTCCATTTTCTTCTTGGAGAAGTTTGTACCACTGAATCGCAGGGAGAAGTTATGTAGGCAGTTTGAGCAGCTACATCATGAGGTCAGGTCTGTGACCCAGTACAATATGAGATTTTCAAAGTTGTCCTGCCAAGCGATCTGGTTGGTTCCTACTGAGAGGGAGAGTATTAGGAGGTTCATTGATGGCCTCAGGTATTAATTGTGATTTGTTATGACTCAGGAGAATGCATCAGGTGCTAGATTCGATGAGGTGGTTGATATTGCTCGGCGTCTAGAGTTGGTCTTTAGTCAGGAGCGTGAGGAGAGGGAGTCCAAAAAGCCTCGTGGTTCGGGTGGTTTCAGCGGTGTTCCTTTTTGGGGCAGTCCTACCACAGTAGGGGTCATCCTTATATACCCGCTCAGATGGCTCGTCAGGTTCATCTTGGTGCATTATCTAGCCACGGTTCATACAGTACTTGCCCGGGGCAGTCATATCTCAGTGCTCTCTCAAGCTCAGAGTTCATCACGTGCTCCTTCAGTTCAGAGTTCATCTGCACCAGGTTTTTCTATCGGTTATTCTGGTTCTCGGGGTCTGATTCAGTCACCACCACCATTGAAGGATAGGGGTTACTACGAGTGTGGGGAGCTTGGGCATATCAGGAGGGACTGTCCCCATCTCCTAGGAGGTCTAGTTCAGCAAAGGGGTCGGGCTACAACTTCTGCACCAGTCACTTCACCACACTGCGTAGCCAGATCGGGGTAGAGCTCAAGTAGCTAGAGGCCGCCCTAGAGTGGGAGGTCAATCAAATGGTGGTCAGACTCGATTCTATGCTATTCTTGCCAAGCCAGAGGCTGTTGCTTCAGACACAGTGATCACAGGTATTGTCTGAGTATGCCAAAGAGATGTTTCTATATTATTTGACCCTGGTTCTACTTATTCGTATGTATTGTCATATTTTGCTCATTATTTGGATATGCCCTGTGAGTCCTTAGTTCACTTGTTCATGTGTCTACACCGGTGGGCGATACTATTATTGTAGACTGTGTATCGGTCGTGTGTGGTGACTATTGGGGGATTGGAGACTAGAGTTGATCTCTTATTGCATAGTATGGTTGATTTCGATGTGATTTTGGGTATGGATTGGTTGTCTCCATGTCATGCTACTCTTGATTGTCGCGCTAAGACCGTGACATTAGTGATGCCGAGGTTACCACTGATCAAGTGGAGAGGTTCTCTAGATTATGTTCCCAACAGGGTGATTTCATATTTGAAGGCCCAACGGATGGTTGGGAAGGGGTGTCTGTCATATTTGGCATTTCTGAGGGATGTTAGTGCTGATACTCCTAATATTGATTCTGTTCCGGTAGTGAGAGACTTTCCGTATGTGTTTCCTACAGACCTGTCGAGCATACAGCCCGACAGGGATATTAATTTTGGTATTGACTTAGTGTTGGGCACTCAGCCCATTTCTATTCCTCTGTATCGTATGGAACCAGAAGAGTTGAAGGAATTGAAAGAGCGGCTTCAAGAGCTTCTTGATAAGGGGTTTATTCGGCCTAGTGTATTGCCTTGGGGTGCACCGATTCTGTTTGTGAAGAAGAAGGATGGTACTATACAGATGTTCATCGACTATAGGAAGTTGAACAAAGTTACAATCAAGAACATGTATCCTTTGCCGCGCATTGATGATCTACTTGACCAACTTCAGGGAGCGAGGGTGTTCTCTAAGATTGATTTGAGGTCTGGGTATCGCCAGTTGAAGATTCGGGACTCGTATATTCTAAAGACGGCATTCAGGACCTGCTATGGTCACTATGAGTTCCTTATAATAATGTCTTTTAGACTGACCAACACCTCAGTAGCATTCATGCATCTAATGAATAGTGTATTTCAGTCATATCTTGATTCGTTTGTCATAGTATTCATTGATGATATCTTGGTGTACTCACGTAGCCAGGAGGAGCATGCCCAACATTTGAGGATTGTACTACAGAGGTTACGGGAGGAGAAGCTTTACGCCAAGCTCTCCAAGTATGAGTTTTGGTTTAGTTCGGTGGCGTTCTTGGGGCACGTGGTGTTTAGTGAGGGAATTACGGTGGATCAAAAGAAGATAGAGGCAGTTCAGAGTTGGCGCAGACCGTCTTCAGTGACGTAAACTCAGAGCTTTCTTGGCTTGGCCGGATATTATCGTCGCTTCGTAGAGGGTTTCTTGTCCATTGCATCACCTTTGACCAGGTTGACCCAAAAGGGTGCTCCATTCAGGTGCTCAAATGAGTGTAAGGAGAGCTTTTAGAAGCTCAAGACTGCCTTGACCACAGCTCCAGTTCTAGTTTTGCCTTCAGTGTCAGGCTCTTATACAGTGTATTTTGATGCTTCTCGGATTGGTATTGGGTGTGTCTTGATGCAGGAGGGTAGAGTGATTGCTTATTATTCATGGCAGTTGAAGCCTCATGAGAAGAACTACTTTATTCATGATTTGGAGTTGGCATCCATTGTTCATGCATTGAAAATTTGGAGGCATTATCTCTACGGTGTATCTTGTGAGGTATTTACGGATCATCGGAGTCTCCAACACTTGTTCAAACAAAAGGATCTAAATTTGAGGCAGCAGAGATGGTTGTAGCTGCTAAAGGACTATGATATTACCATTTTGTATCATCCCGGAAAGGCCAATGTGGTGGTCGATGTCTTGTGTAGAAAGGTGGTGAGTATGGGTAGCCTTGCATTCAATCCTATTGGTGAGAGGCCGCTTGCGTCAGATGTTTAGGCCTTGGCCAACCAGTTCGTGAGATTAGATGTTTCGGAGCCCAGTCGGTTTCTAGCTTGTGTTGTTTCTCGGTCTTCCTTATATGATCGCATCAGAGCGTCTATATGATGATCCCCATTTCCTTGTCCTTAAGGACACAGTTCAGCACGGTAGTGCCAAGTAGGTTACTATTGGGGATGATGGGGTGTTGAGGATGCAGGGTCGGATCTGTTTACCCAATGTAGATGGGCTACGTGAGTTGATTCTTGAGGAGGCCAACAGTTCACATTATTCCATTCATCCGGGTGCCGCAAAGATGTATCCGGACCTGAGGCAGCACTATTGGTAGAGGAGGATGAAGAAATACATAGTGGGGTTTGTAGCTCAGTGCCTAAATTATCAGCAAGTGAAGTATGAGCACCAGAGACAGGGCGGATTGCTTCAGAGGCTTGAGATTCCAGAGTGGAAATGGGAGCGTATCACCATTGATTTTGTAGTTGGGCTCCTGCGGACTTCGAGGAAGTTTGATGTTATTTGGGTGATTTAGGATCGGTTAACCAAGTCTGCGCATTTCATTCCACTTGGGACTACTTGTTCTTCGGAGTGGTTGGCTGAGATCTACATCTGCAAGATTGTTTGCCTTCACGGTATGCCGGTGTCCATCATTTCAGATTGGGGCATGCAGTTTACATCGCAGTTTTGGAGATCAGTGCAGCAAAAGTTAGGCACACAGGTTGAATTGAGTACAGCATTCCACCCTCAGACTGACGGACAGTCCGATTGCACTATTCAGATATTAAAGGATATACTACGCATTTGTGTCATAGATTTCGGGAGTTCTTGGGATCAGTTTCTACCGCTTGCCGAGTTTTCCTATAATAACATCTACCAATCGAGCATTCAGATGGCTCTGTATGAGGCTTTGTATGGGAGATAGTGTCGGTCTCTGATGGGTTAGTTTGAGCCGGGTGAGGCTAGGCTATTGGGTACTGACTTCGTTCAGGATTCTTTGGACAAGGTTAAAATGATTCGGGAAAGGCTTCGCACGGTGCAGTCTAGACAGAAGAGTTTTTTCGATTGAAAGGTTTGCGATGTTGCTTACATGGTGAGGGATAAGGTACTACTCAAGGTTTCACCCATGAAGGGTGTTATGCGGTTCGGGAAGAAGGAAAAGTTGAGCCCTCGGTACATTGGTCCATTTGAGGTGGTTGGGAGGATTGGAGAGGTGGCTTACAAGCTTGCACTGCCGCATAGTCTGTCGAGTGTTCATCCAGTGTTTCATGTTTCTATAATCCAAAAGTATGTAGCGATCCGTCTCATATTTGGACTTTAGCATGGTTCGGTTGGATGGTGATTTGACTTATAATGTGGAACCGGTGGCCATTTTGGACCGACAGGTTAAAAATTAAGGTCAAAGAACATAGTTTTAGTGAAGGTGCAGTGGAAAGGTCAGTCAGTCGAGGATGCTACTTGGGAGACCGAATGGGAGATCCGGAGTAGATATCCACGCCTATTTGAGACTCCATGTATGATTCTAGACCCGTTCGAAGACGAACGTTTGTTTAAGAGGGGAAGGATATAACGACCCAGCTGGTCATTTTGAGTGTTATAGCCTCGTCCCCCATTTACTGCTTATTCTTTCCTTAATTGTTACTATGTGACTTGTCGGGGTAGTTGGTTTGGTTCCGGGGATGTTTCGGAATGAGTTGGGATACTTAGTTCCAAGGTTGGAAGCCCAAGTTAAAAGAGATGACCAGATGTTCAATTATATATAAACTACTCCGGAATGGAGTTTTGATAGTTCCAATAGCTCTGTATGGTAATTTTGGACTTAGGAGTGTGTTCGGATAGTGATTTGGAGGTGTGTAGGTGATTTTGGCTTGAAATGGCGAAAGTTGGAAAATTAGATGTTTAGAGAGATAAGAGGTTTGACCGAGAGTTGACTTTGTGGTTACAGGGCTCGGATTTTGGTTCCAGAAGTTGAAATAGGTCCGCTGTCTCAATTATGACTTGTGTGCAGAATTTGAGGTCAATCGGAGTTGGTTTGAAAGGTTTCGGCATCGGTTGTACAAGTTGGAATTCTTTAGTTTTCATTAGGCTTGAATTGGGGTGCAATTCTTGTTTTTTATGCTGTTGATGTGATTTAAGGCCTCGACTAAGTTCGTATCATGTTTTGGGATGTGTGGTATGTTTGGACGGGATCCTGGAGGGCTCGGGGATAATTTTGGATGGAAATCGGATTGGGATTTGAACTTAAGAGAATTTTGATGTTGCTGATGTCTGGTGCCATCGCACTTGTGAAAGTGTCGCAGGTGCGTGACCGTAGGAGAAAAGAAATGGTTGCAGGAGTGGTCTGGTAAGAGTTGGGCAGTGGTCACAGGTGCGAAAGAATTTATGCATCTGTGAGCCCGCAGATGTGGTAGGGTCTCTGCAGATGCGGATTATGGGAGGCAAGGCTGAGGTCCACAGAAGCGGATTATTTCTCGCAGAAGCGCACCCGCAGATGCGGAAGATTGGCCGCATGTCCGCGAGGTCGGGGGTTGAGTGTTCTCCACAGAAGTAGATTTTTGACTGCAAAAGCGGTACCACAGAAGCGTAACCACTAGCGGTGTTTAAAAATCTGAGGGTTCCGATATTATTTATTATCATTTTGGACTTTGCAAGCTCGGATTAAGGCGATTTTTGAGAGGGGTTTCGAGTGATTTCTTGAGGTAAGCCACTTTTGATCATTTTTATTCAATAATCTTGATTACCCATTGCATTTCCCACCTAGTTTATGTATTTTTAAGGTGGAATTTTGGGAGTTTTGGACTAGGGATTAGAGAGTTAAATTTGGGAATTTGAGTGATGATTTGGTGTCGACATTTGGTAAATTCGGTATGGTTGGACTCGTGGTTGAATGGGTGTTCGGATTTCGTAAATTTTGTTGGATTCCGAGACATGGGCCCAGAGTTAACGTTTGAGTTGACTTTTTGACTTTTGATTAAGAATTTAGCATTTTCATATGGAGTTGATTCCAATAGCTTGAGTTGATTGTATCGAATTGTTTATTGCTAGATTCGAGGCATTGAGAGGATGATTCGTGAGGCAAAGGCTTATTGGAGTAGAGATTTGCATGGTTTAATATAAGTAACACTTCTAAACTTAGTTCTCAGAGTTGTGTTATGTGATCAGTGTTGAGGTGGCGCACATGCTGGGTGACGGACGTGTAGGCGTGCACCGTAGTAATTATGACTTAGTCGATTTTGTGGGACTGTGTAATCACCTTATTTGAATAATACTATTGTACTCTATATGTTAGAGCACTTGAGTTGTGAATTTTGTTAGAAATCATGTTTAGGCTATGAGCTGATACTATTAGGACCCACAATGGTCGTTTTTTGGATGTTGAGATTATTTACGTAATTGCAGTTACGTACTCAGTCACATTCACCATTGCATATAATATCTCATTCTCTGTATCATTTATTGTCATATTATGTATCAGTGATTTGGGTTGCTTAGCATGAGTGTGGTGAGCCCGAGAGATTGGAGAGATTGATGACTAAGTTGGGGCCTGAGAGCCATGTTGTGAGTGAGTTATATGGATAAGGTTGCGTATCGAGACAGGCATTAGGGCTATATGTGGATCGGATTGTACGAGACAACAAACCTTATGGCTATATGTGGATCGGGTTGCACACCGCAATAAGCCGTATGGCTATATATGGATCGGGTTGCACGCCGCAACAAGTCTTATGGCTATATGTGGATCGGGTTGCACGCCACAACAAGCCTTATGACTATATGTGGATCGGGTTGCGCGCCGCAACAGGCCTTATGGCTATATATGGATCGGGTTGCACGTCGCAGCAGGTACCGTACAATGCTAAGTGACTGAGTGTGACGAGCGAGATTTTAGACAATCAGATTGAGTGCTCTGAGAGTATGAGTACTTGAGGTTCTCATTGTGTTGCATCACATACGGTATTTATATTGGCATATAGATATAGAGATGTCATATTTCCCATATCAGCAACACTTGGCATATTTTATCTGTGTTGAACTTAACTGTTGAACCTGGAAGCATGTCTATATTTTCTGTATTCTTAAACTCTATATTTTGCTGTATTGGTTGAGCTCGTCACTGCTTTCAGCCTAAAGGTTAGACTTGTTACTTATTGAGTTGGTTGTGCTCACGCTACACCCTACACTTCGTGTGCAGATCCAGGTGTTTTCGGGCACGGTGGTTGCTGATCTTGGAGTTTTTGCTCGTTCGGAGATCATCGAGGTAGCTGCTTTGGCTTCCGCAGACCTTGACTCTCCTCCTCTATCTCTTAGTTTTACTTGTGTTGTTCTACTTTCTAGACGGTGTTTCACACTATGTTATTGTATAGATGCTCATGTACTCAGTGACACCAGGATTTTGGAAAAATAGTATTCGAGTCGTAGTTGTTTATATCGGCTATTTATGAGAGTTATTATTGTTGTTAAACTTGCTTCATCTTATTATTAATACACAATGCCTAGTTTTATTGTGAATGTTGGCTTGCCTAGTTTTTTTATAGGCGCCATCACGACATATTGAGTTTTGGGTTGTGACAAGATCTGGAAGTTTTTATCAAAAACTTTTCTAAAGAGAATAATTGGCTTTTGAATATCGATTCGGAGTCGAAATTGGATGAAATTAGTATGGTTGGACTCATTCAAATGGGTTGTCGGAATTTGTAAGTTTTGTCAGGTTCCTAGGTGCGGTCTCGGGTTGACCTTTTGGTTGAATTTGAGTTTTTGATTAAAGATTCGACCTTTATCGCTTGGGTTTGTTTCCTAAGGCATTATTTGATATTTTTGAGTTACTTATGGCTAGTTTCGAGCCATTCGGAGGTTGATTCGCGCGGGATGCATTTCTAAAGTATTGTTTGGCTTGCTCGATATTTGATTTAGCTTGTTCGAGGTAAGTAACATATCCAAACTTAGATTTGAGGGTATTTAACCCTGGGAACAATGTCACATGAGATGAGTTGAGATGATGCACATGCTAAGTGACGGGCATGTGGGCGTGCACCGGAGTGATCACGATCTGAGTAATCTTTTAGACTATTACCGGACTTGTTTTGCTATCATACCTTGTTATATCCGTATTTTCCCTACTTGTTTGATTATCTGAGCTATGATTCATGTTATAAATCATGTTTAGGCTATGTGCTTATTTGGTTGAGACATAATGAGGCTATTTCTGTTGTTTTGAGCTATCTTACTTAACTATGGTTGTACACTTAGTCATGATTCTTCATTTGCATATCATATCTCAGTCTCTATTCATTATTCGATATTACATCACATGTTGTTGGTGTTTTCCATATGTGGTACTATTTGGGCTGAGTGATATGAGATAGTGAGCCCTTGAGACTTGAGTTGGGATTTGGATACTTGGAGTTCTCAAATGTAGATTGTTCCTTGGTTGCGGACTATGAAGGTATGGCCAGAGTTAGACAGCTAATAGTGGGTGTTATGGTTAGGTTATTATGTACTTTTGGAGGGTTATTTATTTGTTTATGGATGGTCGGAGTTGATTTAGGCCCCATTGGTTGGCCCAATGAGGACGTGTATTCTACACTGGGTCAGATTTGTTGACTTTGTATTGCTATTATTGAGGGGTGTGTCATTTGGTTAGAGTTGAGCTTGTTTGTATTCTGATATGTTCTATGTGTTACATTTTTATGCTATGATGGGTTGTGATCTGTTGGTTAATTTCACACATGATGCATTTCTCTTTGGGCCTTATGGTGAAATTCGAGCGAAATGGTTATTGGGGTGTTGAATGATTAATTACGCCTCGGTTATGGTCATTCCTATTGGTCGGATATTGTGCTATATTTTTTCCCATGGTTATGGTCATGCACCTCGCGTGGTTATTGTAGATTTGCGTATGGTTTTTGATTTTGAGCATTATGGCTTGAGGTATTTCATGTGGACTGGTGTCTGGATTGGGTCACGCACTCCGGTGGAGTTAGGTTGGGATATGATCCTTTGTGTTGATTTCATGTGTTTCGGTTCTCCCTTGTGTGATGGGTTCATAGCAATGCGCTTGTGGTGGTACCTGTTGAGATTGGAGGACGGTTTTCTCAGTTGGTTCTCTTTCCATTTTTGGGTATATTTGAGTTGTTGCTTGTTGGTGCACGGTTTGTGGCTTTAGGTAGTATTAATATGACATGTTAGTAGAATAACTTGTATTTGATGAGATGAGGTCATTGGACCAGGAATGAGCACTATCGGATTGGATTTCAGTATGTTTGAAAGAATAATATCGGAAGTCATCTTATTATATCAGCAATGGTTCTTATCAGGCGAGAAAGCTCCATGACTTGTTGATATGATGAGTGGTTATAAGTTTTTTCGTGTTTCTTTCATCATTGGCAGTGTACGAAGGTTTATAACAAGGTTTTGTTTGATATAAGGTTTGATACCGGTACTGGGTTTGTAATTGACCAACTATTGTGGTCGGAAGTTATTGCTATGAGAATATGGGTTATGTGGTATATCATGTAATTACATGTTGGTTATGGTTATGGCTTGATTTGGCTTTTTCAGACTTATACAGTATACAGATGCGAGAATCGGGTCTTATAATGAATTTTGGATGCTAGGGTTGTGGTTCTAAGGTTTATGGACTAAGGTTGAAGTAAGGATCTTTAATTAGGTTATGTTTTCAGGCTTATAAGGATTGGGATGATGTGGGATCACCCACGGGTATATGTATGGTGAGGTTATATGGTGATTCAATGGCATTGGAATGGCTCTTGGCACGTTCGAGGACGAACGTATGTTTAAGTGGGAGAGAATGTAATGACTCGACTAGTCATTTTGAGCATTAACATCAAGTTTGTTGGTATGAGGTCATGAGTAGCTTCACGTGGTGCATTATGACCTGTGTGCATCATCGGTTTTGGTCTTCGAGTTATTCGGAATTGATTTGCAAGAATGATTCGTAAATAGGAAGCTTTAAGTTGCGAGATTTGACCAAATTTAATTCTTGTGTATATGACCTTGGATCAGAGTTTTGATAGTTCCGTTAGGTCCGGGTGATTATTTTAGACTTGGGCGTATGCCGAGGTTTGCGTTTGGAGGCTTCTAGAAGATTTTGGCCATAATTGGCGAAGGTTGGCAATTCAAATGTTTGGAAGGTTCATAAGTTAGATCGAGAGTTGACTTTGATGATATCTTGTTCAGATTGTGAAGTGAAATTTTTCCTAAAGCTCCATAGCCTCTAGAAGATAAGTACAGATGTCTTCGTACCGATCCTCTAGACTCTACTAAGTTTGCTCATGACTCGTGAGACCTAAGCAACCTACTGCTCTAATACCAACTTGTCACGACCCGAATGCACACCCTTGGGACTGTGATGGTGCCTAATAATTCACTTGCTAGGCAAGCCAACGTTAGCTAGATTACTTAACCAATTTTAACAGTTCAAAATAAAACATTCATAACGATAAACCAAAATAGTCTGAAATGGAATAATAAAATAAACTCATGACGATATCTAAACATCTCCCAGAATCTGGAGTCACGAATACCTGAGCAACTAGAGTACTACATACATGGTCTGAAACAAAGTACAATTATTTGAGACTAAGTAAACAGTAATTTGGAGAACGAAAGGGACTTTAAGGCTGCGGACACCGTGCAGCTATACATCAAGTCTCCAAATGAGGCTGAATCCAAGCAGAACACCACTAGACACCGTTGGGACCAACACCAGTATCAGCACAAGAAGTGTAAAAATGTAGCATGAGTACAACCGGCCTAATGTCTTGTCCTCACCATGTAATATCATAAATAAAATGGTACGGCATCAGCCTTCAATTGTTTACTCTCAACCTCCCACAATATGATAAATGATGATAAATAATCAAATGCACGGCATCACCCTTCGTGCTTTAATCCTCACAACCTCTCAATATATGATATTGAATGCAAACAAGGCACGGCAACACCCTTCGTGCTTTTCACTCTTTCTCACCAAGAAACAATACAAATCTTAGTAACAAATGTAAGACGGAAAATAATTTCACTTCAATTATAGTGCCATGATAACAAACTCAACTTTCAAATTTCCCAACATCTTCAAAATAAACAATAAATATGAGGTGAATAATAAAAAGGTAATAGCATGGAGACTATAATCAATGAAACAATATAATACAACGAAATACTTTCCACCTGCATGCTTTAACCCAATGACAATGCATATATACTTGTCACCTCACATATACGTCGTCCCCACATATAATACACGTAGCAAATAGACCAACAAGTCCTAATCCTCAAGTCAAAGTTAACCACGACACTTACCTCACTCCGCAACCAAATCAAGGCACAACCGCAACCTTTCCTTTAGAATTAGCCTCCAAACCAATCAAATCTAGCCAAATATAGTTCAAATAATTCAAAATAGGCTTTAGAAACTACCCTTGAGTGAAAAAGATTCAATCATTAATGATTTTGAAAAAAGTCAACAAAAGTCAACCCCGGGCCCGCTTGGTCAAAACCCGAGATTCGGACCAAAACCCACTTACATGTTTACCCCCGAGCCCGGTTATATAATTAGTTTTGAAATCCGACCTCAATTTGAGGTCAAAATTTCAATTTTTCAATGTTGATACCCAATTTTGCCCTCATATTTTATAAAGTATTTCATATACCTTCGAAATATCATTTTTGCATTATTACCTAATTTACAAGAGTCATATAAGTATTTTCTATAATTTATAAAGCTTTAAAATTGATTTTCTTATGTTTAAATTATTCAAATATTTAGTAATTATCCCTTCAAATTATTTTGGGGTGATTTAATCATCCAAATTTATTATTTATACCAACATGTATGTTTTATAATATTTTTACTTCATTATATATAATAACATTTGTATTTGAGTTATTTACACAATTTTTGCAATAATAGCCTATATTCTATACATAATTATATTTATTGCATTATTTATGCTAAAAATAGCATTTTATATTTTTATAGTGTTGAATTATTATTTTCAAGCATTTTTCAAAGTATAATAAATATATTTTCCATTTATTAGATATTTTAATAATTTATTTTTAATTAGTTTTAGGGGTTTCAAGAGCTGGCACAAAAGCAGGCCAATTTTTCGGACCAAAGACAGGCCCAAGGCACTTAGCCCATCTCATTTAACCCTTTAGCAGCCCAAACCAAACGACCTCTTCATTTAACCCGGTTGTGACCCGTCTCATGACCCGCCTCGCTCCCCTTTCAATCCTGGTCGTTGATCTTAAATGATCAACGGCCCACAACAGCCCTTCCCCTCTCTTTATAACCCTCGCCCAAACCCTAGAGACCCAATTTTTCCATCCAGCCATCTATGTATCCTCTCATCTCTCCCTTCTCACACTAAACCCTAGCCGACCATGGAGATTCTCTTTTATACTTTCCTTGTACGAGTTCATACGCAGATTCTACTTACTTTTTCTGCTATTATCACTCATTTATGGTAACTTTCGTTACCATTATACTTATGGCAAGTTTGATTTTCATAGATTTGGCTATGATTCTATGGTTCTAGGTGAGATTATGGTTCTATACACTTAAGGAAAATTTCTCTTGTATATGGTATGTCTCCGGTGATTCTGTCGTGATTAGAGTCTGTGAATGATTTTCCCTAAATCCGACTCCAACTAGGGTTCGGAGTTCTTACTTCCTCTGTTATTTTTAATTGTGCATGGGATATTTTCTTTCCTTTTTTTGTGTTAGTTGATTATATTTCCTTATTTGTTCGTCCAAGCTTGCTACTATATAAACCTCTTCCCCGTTCCCCTTCGAGCACTGGAAAAAAACCTATTTATTTGACTACTGCTACCACTACTATTCTCTCACTCTCATTCATACTATTCTGAGGCTTTTGATTTTGGCCGACTGAAAGCCAAGGCCACCGAATCCTTTTATTAGCCTCCCCCAGTGCAAGCACTGCTCGGAGCCCACTTCGAGGCTCTTGTCAACTTTGAAGCACTGGAGATTTGGGGTTTCGCTGTTCTCCTACAATCGCCGCTATTTCTGAGATTTGGAGTTTCTCATTCTTTGTTCGCTTTGTTTGCAACTGGTTAGTGCTTTATACCCTCGCAATTCTACTTCCTTTTGTTTGTTTTTATGTTATGTGCACTAGTGCTACTTGGATTTCTTTGAGTTCACGCAATTTCTATATTATGCCACTTCGTATATAAGCCTGTTTGTATACCATTCTGTAGTAGCTTCAACTCTGTTCAAGTCCTGATATTAACTCATGCATAGTTAGCTAAGTTGATTCATCACGTTTGCTCGGTTCGTAATTAAACCTAATTGATGTTTGTTGCACCTTGTTTTGATTTCTTGTACTAAAATTCTTAGGAAACTATGTTCTTGCTCAAAATTTCTCTCTTCCTGTTGAATTCTTTATGTACAACTTGTTGTTTCTTTGCAAATCATGTGACAATATTGTCTAAATGCTTAGTCCAATATGCTTTCCCGACATTACTAGCCTTAATGCATGTCCATTATAGGTATCCAACTTGATTGATTGCTCATCTTCATGTTTAAGTATAACTGGTCTGTTGCTTATCATGAATCCATGACTTAAAACCTCCTAGGGAGTTAATGCATGCCCAGAATTAGTCCAAATGAATTGCTTTCTGTCGAGTCCTTCATGTACAATCTGCTATTTTCTTAAAGTCAATTCATGAGGAATCTATATGCTAATACTACCCAACTAGGTCTCTTTGTTGTTTGTAACTCTAATGTTATGCTAATACTATCCCAACTAGGTGTCTTCCTACTATGATACTTTGGACTTGGGCATCTTTGTGTTACACTCAGCATGACTAGGCTTCCTATTGATTGTTTTCTTGTTTGTTTGTTATGTGTAATTTTCATTCTCTGACTATGACTCTACTTGACCATCATAACTTAGACTCCTAAGACCAAAATTTTCTTTTAGGCTAACTATGGATCATGCTCTATTCTGAACTCATTCTGGAAAACATAGCATGTTCATCTCGTATGTGTCTAGTGTGTTTACCCTGTTAATCCCAAATGGCATGTCTCCCTAACTTTCCTAGTGTTATGTCTATCTTTAGCATGCTATCACCTGCCTAATGGTTTAATCTATGTTGCATTTACCATGTTGGAAAAAAAGTCTTTTGGCTCTCCTAGTTTCTTGTTCTTTACTTAATCAATCATGTCACTCTTGCTCCTGAAATGCCAATGTGTTTATGAATCCTGTTAAATGTCACACAATCCTGGCTCTATGAGGTATTTCTCTAGGGTTTTTTAGTTGATTTCCATGTGTGGTCCATTAACTTATGTGGTTAAGTGATCAATATTGTAAATGTTGGGTTTGATCTGAGTCCATATGTAGCTTTGGGTTGTGCAAATGAACATACTCTCCAATGTTTGAGCTGAGTTCGGGTCTGGGTCTGCTATTTGTGAGAGGAACAAGCCTGTTGAAGGCCCAGGCAGTGCTAGATTATGTCCTCTTGGGTCTGCTCTATTTGTTGGGCATGTAGTCATCTCGATTCTGTAATATTGGAGTTTGTTTCTTCTTTTATCATTGGTCCTGTAATAATTTGTAAACAAACGATAGGGAATATTAGTGAAAAGGGGGTTGGGGTATCCTAATTCTTACATGAACGAGTAGAGAGCATGCCTATAGGATCTACTTGCTTTACTTGCTACTTTGTTCGACATGCGTTATTTCTGTACACACATAGAAACCATGCCTATAGAAAGTCGCACACTCCACTTAACTTGTCTAATACTCGTACACTATTCAAAGCATGTTGGTTTGAGTAAATGTTGTAACTGTTTCCATGTCTACTGTTGTGCACTATTAGGCAGCATGTCTATAGGAACTAAATGCCAATAACGACTTATTTAATTATTAGACAACATGCCTAGAGGATGTAACAATATATGCCTTTGCTAATGCTCATCTAGATACCATGACTATATGGCTCCAATTAATTAACTAATCAACCACCTCTGTTGTTTTATTTCTACTACTTAGAAAGCATGCCTCTAGGAATAAGTATGGTAAAACCAAGTTCAAATACCAACTATTAGAAATCCTACCGATAGGATATTGTTACTCGCCTAAGAAGTCTATCTATAAAATCAATTGCCGGTAATTCTGAGTTTTCGAACTGTTTTACTACCTCATTGCAAAAATAATTTAGATATCATGCCTATAGGGTTTGTAATACCTATAATATGCAAATTTGTTAATCTAAAACACCAGTACTGCCTGTAAGACACTTGGAATCAGAATCACGTAGAAGCCATGCCTATAGGACTTAACGACTCTAATGCGTCTTAATTCTGAAACTGTCTACTACCTAATATAAGAATCTGCACACGTACATTTATTGTTTGAGTGTGGAGGCTAACTTAAGCCACTTATTCTCTTTATGTGTAGCCCTACATGTTTTTAATGTACGCCTAGTTTTATCATTTTGAGCACCCTAAGTAAAGTCTAGAACCACCCAAATAGTAGGTCCAAAGCCTCCTGGACCATAGGCATGGGATGGGTAACGCACGCATAGGACACGGTTTAGAATTGAATTAGAGTTCTTTAGGTAAATAACTTTAACATAGTAATTGGATAGCAGGAGATGATAGTCTGTGCCCACTGAATAATATAAGCAACCCCTACCCTAAGGGAGTTGTGAAGTATTATTTATGTTGTACGGGGTGATCCTTTAAGCTAAAAAACTTAGGAACCCCCCTCCCCCCTTATATGTTTATTGTTCGCACTGTGTCTTTTGAACTTAGAATAATTAAGTTGCATCTTGTAAACTCTAAGTACTAGTACTGATTATTTATATAGAACCTAATTCTTGTGCAATTCTCTTTACAATTGTTTACATCATAGTATAACTTTTAAATTCCTTGTCTTTCCTCACTCACACGATCACATAGGAAAATTATAATCCAACAATCCCACATGTTGTAATTGTGGACCTTGAAGAGTACCTAACACCTTCTCTCTGAGGTAATTTGAGCCCTTACCCGATCTTTGGTGATACAGACTAGTTAAAATAGAGTTATTTGAAAACAAGTGCCCTAACGCACCTTAGAAATTGTTAGGTGGCGACTCTTCTCTTTTAACACCCGTTTAATGGAGTTGTCACCTATCGAAATCCTCTTTCGCAAGAAAATGGGGCGCGACAGCATGACGACTCTGATGGGGATATACTTAGGCTCTTACCATAATGAAGTTGACTTATGTGGATTAATGGATTCTTTGATGACATCCCCTTATTTGTTTAAATTGCTATGACATGTACATCCCTTCCTTATCTCCTTTACTTGCTTAAACTGCTATGACATGCTCATCCTCTCTCTATTTCCTTTGTTTGCTTAAACTTCTATGACATGTACATCCCCTCCCTATTTCCTTCATCTTGTTTAAGACTGCTATATTAGGTATCTCCCGTCCCTATCTCCCTATTTTCTTTATTTAATTACGTTCTCGCACATTTTCATGAGTTAAACTGACTTCTCTCTTTTGTCTTTCCTTTTTCTTTTCTTTCTCCTATTCATCTTTAACATATTACGTACTATTTTTTATGTACTTTCATCATGCAAATATCTGGAAATGTGTTACTATCTTTGCATTGAACTGTCTTTCAACATCATACTCCACTTGTGCTTACTATCAACATAGCGGCGCTTGATAAGTGTCCGCGCTTTCCTCAAAAATACCCTTTTAAAGCAAAAAGGCTTATTAGCAGTAGACTAGTCGATCACCGGTGCAATCGACGGTCCCGTGCCTTTCCCTCTCAAGTTATCCACTTGAGAGTACCAGTCTAGACCCTTCTAGAAACCACACTCTGATTTAAAATGTACATTCATCATGCTAGACCTATTATGGATTGGGATGTAATTGATGCATCAACCCGCTTAGATAAACCTTGTCCAAAGTCCAATGGTATTTCCATAATCCCAAAGGGCACCATCATATTATGTGCATTACTTGGAGAAAATGTGCCAACATGTTGATCATTGTTGCATAAATAGTCGAATCTAGAGGAGGAAAGGGCTAACTTTTATTCGTTTGCAGAAAATGAAGCACGAAATCCCCAGGTTTGGTATGGTCGAGAATATCCCGCCTCTGCTAATTGCGTCTGCATCACGAGGATCTAGCCATTACCTCTTTGGGATGGGTGCATTGCCAGGTCTATGTCTTCATAATCTGTTTCTTGCGTATGTTGATCTTTCCAATGCAAGGGGAAGGATTCACACTCGCTTAGCCATGGTCGCCAGGACCTTAATGGAGGGTACCGAGGGGGAGAAATACACTATCATCCTGATGATAAAGATGAGAGTACCGTGCTCTGGATCAGTGCAAGTATGGGTTTGGACACTTCGAGGGTTGTAATCTCTTGCTACAAGTTTGGCTGCTAGATCATTTATAGAGAGGAGATTATCGCCAGGAGCTTCTACGTAGGACACTGAACGACTACATAGCCAGTCATCATCCAAAGAAGATGACATTCATTCAAGACAGGTTTGTAAAGCCTGGAAATACTGTAGGCGGGGTGCGTTTCTTTAGTAATCTGATAGAAGAACAAGTGCATTGGATGTTTGAGTGGTTTCCTAGTAGTGAGTTCATCATCATGTCCAAAGGAACTACTCACCTAGTGCTGATCGGGCTATGAGGCATCTACCCTTATGCTCCTCTAAGGGTAATGAGGCAAGCTAGGAGGAAGCAAGTCATAACTCGGGTTTCCAACATGGTTCAATATACGGAAGATTTCAAAGGAGATGTCATCACATTCAAGTTTGAAGCCCAACACATATGGAATCGTAAGATCATCGTGGAAGGAGAGACTATTGAGATAGGCAGGTATCACGCCGGTCATATGTACTACTATATCTCATGGTTGGAAGACGACATAGCTGGGGACGTCAAACCAGGGGTCAATCTGAAAGATAGAATCATAGATGAGGTGGTTGAGGCACAGGTGAAGTACAAGAGGCTACGTAAAAGAGTGTTTGAATCTGAAGCTAAGCATCTAGAACAACATAAGGTGGATATGGAGGAGATCAGATAATGGAAGGAGATTGCAAGTAATTCGACAGAGAGGTTAGAGCATCTAGAGCAAGGACTGATAGAGCTAGAGGGGAAGATAAGAAAGAGGCTTTGGGATTGTAAAGGCATGGACCATGATGAAGGAAGGAAGCTGGCAATGGCTTACTTGCTACTCGATATGCGCGATCTGGGAAATGTGATTAATAGAGTCAAGAGAGTCAAGCATGGATAAGGTCTTTCGGGGGACAAGTAAACGAGGAGATAAAGTTCTTTACTGCTTTCTAGATTAGATTTCGTTAGATTTTGATGTAATAAGGCTTAATGCCATTAGTGACTTTATAATTATTATTTTAATTTAGTGAAAGATTGATTTGGCTTATCTCCGCATTAATGAAATAAGGCAACGTTGGCATGAATTTTTTCCAAGTCTATGTGTCGCTTAGGCCTACCTCAGGCACAATGAGGTCCCTATAATTAGGACGTGAATTATTGCATGACCTTATGTGATACGTGCTTAAATATTGCAAACACTCTTTTACTTCGTCTTACTGACTTGGTTACCTTTTTTTTTCTTTCTTTTGATTACTCACATTCCCAAAGGTTGGTTCGTGCATTCTAGCATCATCAGTATACCACACTACATCCAAAGGTCCTCCACCACCTCCTCCACCTAGCGACCCGAAAAGTAAAGGCAAAGTCATAGGGAAGATGGACGATCTAAGTGGCAATCGAAAAGACAATGCTACCATGGCAGAAAATGCTGAAACCTCATATGGAAGAAGTACGCCAGGTCAGAATGAGTTGGTCCTACATTTGGAACAGAAAATCTTGGAACTACAAGGTGAGCTTGAGCAGGTCCAAAAACTCACAAACCTCTCCCTTACTCTAAACATCCCAGACATCAACCAGCAAAACACACCCACTCAGAACCAAACACCACCGCAGTGTATCTAGCCAGATGTGGAACTGCTAGAGGATTACAAACCCCCTAAGTTTGAGATGTTTGATGGCAACGGTGATCCTAAGGTGCACTTGAGAACCTATTCTGACAAGCTTGTAGGAGTGGGAAAGAATGAATAAATTCACATGAAATTGTTCATGCGAAGTCTTATAGGAGATGCTTTATCTTGGTATATTAGCCAGAATCCGAAGAAGTGGGAAAATTGGGTAAGCATGGCATCCGATTTCATGGATAGATTCAGGTTCAATACAGAGAACGCGCCGGATGTTTTCTATATCCAGAACCTCAAGAAGAAGCCAACAGAAACCTTCCTCGAGTATGCTTCTCGTTGGAGATCAGAGGCTGCCAAGGTGAGGCCACCACTTGAAGAAGAACAAATGAACAAGTTCTACATCAGAGCTGAGGATCCACAGTATTTTGAAAGGTTGATAGTTATAGAGAATTACAAGTTCTCCGATATCATCAAGTTGGGAGAAAGGATAGAAGAATGGACTAAGAGTGGTATGATGACCAACTTCGAGGCACTGCAAGCCACCAACAAAGCTTTATATTCGGGAGGTATTTCAAAGAAGAAGGAAGTAGGTGCTGTGATGGTAGCCCAAGGCCCTAAGTCTCCTCTTAACTATCAAACACATCCAGCCACATACCAACCCTCACCTCTAAAATACCAATACCCTGCTACCACCTACCATACCTATAACACCCAACCTACATATTACCATTCACCTCCTCCTGCCCGCCAAAACTATCCTAAACCACGACCAAACTTTGACCGCAGAGCTCCCAGACAATATAACCCCATCGCTGAACCTATAGCCCAACTACATGAGAGACTAAAGGCCACTGGTTACGTCACCCCCATACCTGTTATTGCTGTTGAAAACCCTTCCTAGTGGGTTAACCCCAACAAAACTTGTGCCTACCATTCAGACATGATGGGTCATACCATTGAGGAATGTCGCATATTGAAGGACAAGATCCAGACGTTGATTGACACCAAAGTTATACAAGCAAAGGAGACCACGCCGAATGTCCGTAATAACCTTATTTCTGATCATAGGGGCGAGGGAATGAATGTGATAGAAACTGATGAAGAATGGGACCAGGAGGGATCCATCGGACTGATTAGAGAAGGGGACGCTCCCAAAACATCTCTTATTACCCTTTTGCCGATTGTGGTGCAAACCCAGGTGCCATTCGAGGTCGAGGTAGCTATACCTTTTACTATGATGGTAGCTCCAACACCATCTTACAAGTCTGATGTTGTCCCGTGGGATTATGTGGCTGAGGCAAGAAGAAAAGGAAAAGCCAAGATGGAAGAGACAGGTGTTGCGCAAGGAATGACCAGAACTGGAAGAGTTTATACACTTGACAATCTTGGAGGAACAAGCAAAGAAACCACATCTAAGCCACATATCATGGAGACAAGCACTAATGATCTTTGGAGGAATGTACGGGAGAGGGAATACTCTGTTGTTGATCACCTAAACAAGACTCCCGCCCAAATATCCATCTTGTCGTTGTTGCAAAATTCAGATGTGCACAAGAATGCCTTGATTAAGGTATTAAGTGAAGCTTATGTGCCTATCGGTATCACTAATGGGGAGATGGATAATATGGTAGGGCAAGTACTGGAGAGTCACAAGATTACTTTCCACGAAGATGAGATACCATCAGAAGCGTTGAATCACAACAAAGTATTGCACATCACTGAGCAATATAAAGACAGGTTCATTGTCAGGGTTTTGATAGATGGGGTTTCTAGTCTAAAAAAATGCCCGCTGACTACTTTGAAAGACTGGGTAAAGGCCTGCATGAGATACAGATAGAAGCATGAATGTGAAGGCATTCGATGGATCTCAGAGAGCCACTATCAGAGAAATCGACCTTGATATGCAGATGGGCCCGACCTGGTTTGATGTTGAATTCCAAGTGCTAGACATATCCGCTACCTACAACTTGTTATTGGGACGATCATGGATACACGCAGTTGGGGCAGTCACTTCTGCTCGGCACCAGGCAGTGAAGTTCGAGTGGAATCATCAAGAGGTGATTATTCACGGAGATGGAAGTAACCCTATCTGCACCAACCAGACTGTGCCAACTATCGAGAATAAGAGGAAACTGGAAGGAGAAACATACCACTGCATTGAGCGAGCAAATGCAATTAAGAAGTGTCGATGGTGGAGCAATAAGATAGAGAGCAAACTGATGTGGTTGGGGTATGAAACAGGCAAGGGTCTTGGCCCAAAACTTCAAGGGATCACGGAACCAATATGACCACAATATCATGGCACAACCTTTAGTCTCAGGTATGAATATATCGTGCAAGAATATCAGGATTAGATACCGTCATGACGTGCCACTTACTATCCATTGGAACAACCCATACCACCGTTGCACTAGACATTCTTCCAAACTGATGTAATTTAGGGATCCGAGGAAGACAAGGTTTTGGTCGGTATGAGGAAGCTATTTCTGGACGAGGAAGATATGAATTGCAGTGCAATCTTAGAGGAGAAGGAGGAGGAGGAGGAGGAAGACCTTACCATTCAGACAATGAGAGAAGGAGTTGTTCTCAAGAACTGGAATGTTGCACCATCCAGGGCTAGCCGAGTACCTGGGTAGCCTTGGCAGAATTAGCATGGTTTATTTTAAAATTATTTTTGGGCATTTAAGATATTTTCAGTGTTGTGTTTTGAAATAATTACTCAAGACATCGAGTTGTACTTGTTGACAATATTAAGTTTTGTTAATGCATTATTGCTTTTCGTTTATTTATTATTATCTTTCTACATTCTTTTTCGGCGTAATTATTACATATCCTGATGAACCTACGACTGTGACATGTAATGAGACAACGCAACATAAGGAACGTGATTCGAAATATTTGGAGGATGATATAATACCTGAGGAAATCGTCAAAGAGGTAGAGAAATTTGAGAGCAAACCAAAGTCCAATTTAGAAGAAACTGAGGCAGTTAACTTAGGGGATTTTTAAACAGTCAAAGAAACTCGCATTAGCATTCATCTATCGTCGTCAGAGAAGGAAGAGTACATCAGGTTTCTAAAGTAATATAAGGATATTTTTGCATGGTCCTACGATGACATGACTAGGTTAAGCACATCCATAATAGCTCACAAGCTACCTACCAACCCCATGTGTCCGTCGGTAAAGCAGAAGCTCAGAAAATTCAAGCCAGATATGAGTTTGAAGATAAAGGAAGAGGTTACCAAGCAAATCAAAGCCAAGGTCCTTCGAGTGGTCGAGTAGCCAAACTGGCTAGCCAACATTGTGCCAGTTCCAAAGAAGGATGGGAAAGTCAGAGTGTGCACTGACTATCGATAACTGAACAGAGCAAGCCCTAAGGATGATTTCCCATTGCCCAACATACACATACTGATCGGAAACTGTGCCAAACACGAACTCCAATCCTTTGTGGATTTCTTCACAGGATATCATCATATTTGGATGGACGATGAAGATGCCAAAAAGACACCATTCATCACGCCATGGGAGATATATTATTACAAAATGATGCCATTTGGTTTGAAGAATGTTGGGGCTACGTACATGAGGGCCATGACTACTCTTTTCCATGATATGATACACAAGGAAATAGAGGTGTACGTGGATGACGTTATCATCAAATCTAAGAGGAGTTCGAATCATAAAGCATACCTGAGGAGGTTTTTCGACCGGCTTCGAAAGTACAATCTAAAGCTAAAATCTGCAAAATATGCTTTCGAAGTACCTGCTGGGAAGTTGTTGGGTTTCATCGTCAGTAGCCGCGGCATTGAGCTAGACCCATCAAAAATCAAATCCATCCAGGACTTGCCACCGCCGAAGAACAAGAAGGATGTGATGAGATTTCTGGGATGCCTCAATTATATCAGCCGTTTTATAGCACAATCAATGGTAATATATGAGCCGATCTTCAAAATGTTGAGAAAATATGTTGCGATGAGCTGGATCGAAGAATATCAAAAGGCTTTAGACAAAATCAAGGAGTATTTGTCTAAGCCACTTGTGTTGGTCTCACTAGAGCGGGGAAGGACTTTATTGCTATATGTATCCATGTTGGATGGAGCCTTTGGTTGCGTCCTGGGGCAACATGATGAAACCGGGAGAAAAGAGCATGCAATATACTATCTGAGTAAGAAGTTTACACCTTACGAGGCACGGTACTCTTTGCTGGAGCGCACCTGTTATTCTTTGGCATGGATAGTCCAGAAATTGAGACACTACTTCTGCGCATACACTACATATCTCATATCGAGGATGGAGCCATTTAAATATATCTTTCAGAAACCCATGCCTACAGGCAAGTTAGCAAAATGGCAGATATTGCTAACTGAGTTCGACATCATCTATGTAACCCAGAAGGCAATCAAGGGCAAGCATTGGCCGATCACCTAGAAGGAAACCCTATAGATGGAGAATATGAATCGTTGAAGACGTATTTTCCCAACTAGGAAGTGACATTTATAGGAGAAGATATCGATGAAACATACGATGGTTGGAGGATGTTTTTCGATGGAGCCGCTAACTTCAAAGGAGTGGGCATCTGAGCTATTTTGGAATCATAAACCGGTCAATATTATCCGGTATTCGCAAAGCTCACGCTCCTATGCACCAACAATATGGCAGAATACGAAGCTTGTATCTTAGGACTCAGATTGGCCATCGACACGAATATTTAGAAGTTACTGGCAATCGGAGATTCAGATCTGCTAGTACATCAAGTAGTTGGAGAATGGGCTACCAAGAACACTAAAATATTGCCATATTTTCATTATGTGCAAGATTTGATCAAAAGGTTCACAAAGATAGAATTCAAACATGTTCTGAGGATTCAGAACGAGTTCGCAGATGCGATGGCTACCTTGTCTTCCATGATACAACATCCAAACATGAATTTCATTGATCCTATCCTGATAGAGATTTATAAGTAGCCAGCTTATTATGCTCATGTTGAAGAGGCGTTTGATGGAAACCTATGGTTTCACGATATCAAGAAGTATTTGGAGAAAGGAGAATACCCAGTAAATACTACACACACTCAGAAGCGCACGCTTCGAAGATTGGCCAACTACTTCTTTAAGGCAGAGGAATTTTGTATAGAAGGGCTGCTAACTTGGGATTGCTGCGATGTGTCGATGCCAAAGAGACATCTAGATTGCACAAAGAAATACATGTCGGAACCGGTGGACCTCACATGAACAGGTTCGTTCTAGCCAAGAAGATATTAAGGGCAGGGTATTTCTAGATGACTATGGAGACAGACTGCATCAAATATGTTCAAAATTTCCACCAATGCCAAGTACATGCCGATATGATACGGGTGCCACCAAATAAACTCAATGCAACGAGTTCACCTTAGCCTTTCTCTGTCTGGGGCATGGATGTCATCAGACCGATTGAACCCGCTGCTTCAAACGGACACAGGTTCATTTTGGTGGCTATAGATTACTTCACAAAATGGGTCGAAGCCGCTTCTTATAAAGTTGTGACTAAGAAGGTCGAAGAAGATTTCGTTCGAGATCGTATTATTTGTCGATTCAGAGTATCTGAGTCAATCATT
The DNA here is from genome assembly GCF_000390325.3 of Nicotiana tomentosiformis. Lineage (NCBI taxonomy): Eukaryota > Viridiplantae > Streptophyta > Magnoliopsida > Solanales > Solanaceae > Nicotiana > Nicotiana tomentosiformis. Next base: position 45,008,425 of record NC_090816.1, on the reverse strand, counting down.
ACCGACAATGCCTCCAATATCAACAGTGATCTGATAAAAGCCATGTGTGAAACATTCAAAATCAAGCACCGGAATTCCACAGCATACAGGCCGCAAATGAATGGATCTGTGGAAGCCGCCAACAAGAACATAAAGAAGATATTAACGAAGATGGTGGATAACTACAAGCAATGGCATGAGAAGCTACAATTTTATTTGCTCGGGTACCGCACCACAGTTCGTACGTCAACTGGGGCAACCCCCTATCTACTGATCTACGGTACTGAAGTTGTTATACCCGCTGAGGTGGTTATTCCTTTCCTAAGAATCATATAGGAGGCTAAGCTCAGTGATGCGGAATGGATACAGAGTCGGTATGAGAAATTGGCTCTCATTGACGGTAAAAGAATGAATGTAGTGTGTCACGATCAAGTCTTCATAGTTCAAACCTTCAACACCCTTTCTCCTTTTCAAGTGGGGCCAAGTTTTCATGACATTCGCCATGGCATCATATCCACTATAACAAAATTTGTGGACCAAGTTTTCATGACATTTTCCATGACATCATATCTACTATTAGGCCAAGGATTTCTTGCTATAAATAGAGGAGCTTCTCCTCATTTGTAAATACACCAATTTAAGAGTTTTTCACTCGTCTTTCCTTCTCTTCCTTTATTTATTAAGAGTATTTTAAAAGAGAGTGAGTGTTGGAAAATACTTGTGTGAACCTTTTCTTTGGAAAGATCTTGTGAGATTATTCTCTTGGGGTATTTGGGATTAATTAGAGTATTTAAATTAATTTTGTACTTTTGTTTGTAATCTTGCTTGGGCTTTCATCGTGGTTTGAGTCACATAGATAATGTCAAACTCTGTGAGAAAAATCTGCCACTTTGCCAGTCTTCCTGTGGGCATAGCCTTCTAAAAGATGTACTTTAAAGGATCCATGAGAGAAATAAGGTAAGTAGCGTAGGACGAAAGATAATGCTTCAACTTTTGTGCCACCCAAGTCAGGGCGCAACATGTCCTCTCAAGAAGGGTATACTTAATCTTAGAAGGAGTGAACTTCTTGTTGAGATAATAAATGGCTTGGTCTTTCTTTCCGGTGATGTCGTGTTGAACTAATACACAACCAAAAGAATTATCCAGGACCGTTAGATAGAGAATTAAAGGTCTCCCAGGCTCCGGCGGGACCAGCACGGGTGGGTTTGACAGGTACCTCTTAATCTTATCAAATACTTCTTGACACTCGTCAGTCCACTTAGCCGCAACATTCTTCTTCAACAACTTAAAGATGGGCTCACAGGTCGTCGTGAGTTGAGCAATAAACCTGTTGATGTAGTTTAACCTTCGAGCAGGCTCATCACCTCGGTTTTATTCTTTGGCAGTGGTAATTATTTGATGGCTTTGATCTTCGACGGATCCAACTCAATACCGCGTCGACTGACTATAAATCCCAGTAGTTTCCCGGACAGGACACCAAATGCACATTTTGTCGGATTGAGCTTGAGGTTGTACCTGCGGAGCCTTTGGAAAAACTTTTTCAAATCCTTGACATGGTCGGACTGCTTCTTTGACTTTATGATCACATCATCTACATAAACCTCAATCTCCTTGTGTATCATGTCATGAAATATGGCAGTCATCGCCCTCATGTAAGTTTCCCTAGCATTCTTCAAAACAAATAGCATTAACCGGTAGCAATATGTCCCCCATGGCGTGATGAACGCTGTCTTTTCTGCATCTTCCTCATCCATCAAGACCTGGTGGTATCCCGCATAGCAATCCACAAAAGACCCGATCTCATGCTTGGCACAGTTATCAATCAGAATGTGGATGTTCGGCAATGGAAAGTTATCCTTTGGGCTTGCCTTGTTGAGATCACGATAATCAATGCATACCCTGGTCTTATCATCTTTCTTTGGTACTGGCACAATATTAGCTAACCAAGTGGGATATTGAGTGACCCGAATGACCTTTGCCTCAATTTGCTATGTGATTTCTTCTTTAATCTTCACACTCGTATCAGTCATAAACTTTCTTAACTTTTGCTTGACAGGAGGGAATGCAGGATCAGTTGGCAATTTATGAACTACCAAATAAGTGCATAAACCCGGCATATCATCATACAACCGTGCAAAGACATCTTTGTATTCAAACAGTGCTTTGATTATTTCTTCCTTGATTTGCGGTTCCAGATGCACACTTATCTTAGTTTCCCTGACATTATCTTGATCTCCTAAATTGATTGCTTCAATTTCATTCAAATTAGGCTTGGGTTTTTCTTCAAAGTGTTTTAGTTCTTTACTAATTTCCTCAAATGTTGCTTCTTCATCATATTCTGTTTCATCATCACACTCTACTTCTTGGATTATTATTTCAGAATTAGATTAGCTTTTAAGATTTGGCTGAAAATTCCTTATGCATGTCATGTCATTGAAACCAGCATAAAAAACTGTACAAAAGAAAAACAAAAATGAAACGCTATCAGGAATAATGGAAAACGGGAACTTGTATTTCATTGTAAATAAAAAGGATAGAAGAGTTTGAACATCATAACAAGCAAAAAATAAAAATCTGGATTACAACCCTGAAATAACCCAGATAACAGAAAGGAAAACAAAGTAAACTACCAAAACTCCTTCTGGGTAGGGAGAGGAGTAGCTTTCCAATTGCTAAGCTTCACATTTGGCCCAACGAGCTGCACATCTGCGTTACTGGAACCTTCCCCAATTTCTACCATATTAATATCATCAAACAGACTCTGGAACCTCTTGATCAGCTCTTCGTCAAAGTCGACCACAGGTTTCGGGACTAATGATATTGGACGTTTTCCGTCCCCTGGCTTGACAAAAGACTTGGAGATGTGTGGAACAAGCTTATAGAGTGACTATACCTTCTGCTTCAAATTTTTAGCCCTTTTCACGTCCTTCCCTCTGGGCGTGAATCCCAAACCAAATGTACCCAAACTTTCACGTGGACACACTGGATGCACAATACCTTGTAGAGATGAACCCAGACCTTTGCCCGGCACAAAATAATTCTTCAACATTTTATTTGCTACCATGACGGACGCGAAGGGCAGCTTCAGACCTGGAATGCATTCTCCCTCAGGAATCTTCTTAACAGACACTGTTTCAAAAGTTTGGTAGACCCAACGCCCTTTATCATCTTCATCTTCAATAAATGGAGCAGTTGTGTCATTGTAAGCAGATAGGTTCTCATCACTGTGTACAACTATTTCCTTCTTGTTCCATTCGAACTTTACCATTTGATGCAGAGAAGACGGGACTGCCTTAGCGGTATGTATCCAGGGCCTGCCCAACAACAAGTTGTAGAAGACAGCCACATCTAGCACTTGGAACTCCATAGTGAACTCAACTGGCCCTTGTTCCTCCATTTACTGCTTATTTTGTGCTTTATAGCTGTTATATGACTTGTCGGGTTAGTCGATTCGGGTTCGGAGAGATTTCAGAATGAATTGAGACACTTCCTCTCAAAGTTGCAAGCTTAAGTTGAAAAGATTGACCGGATGTTGACTTAAGTGTAAACAAATCTGTAATGGAGTTTTGACAGTTCCTTTAGCTCTGTTGGGTGATTTTGGAGAAGTGTGTCAGGATGGTGGTTTGGAGGCCCATAGTGGAATTAGGCTTGAAATGGCAAAAGAGAGATTTTTAAAAAGTTTGATCGGGAATGGACTTTTTGATACACACTCCTAAGTCCAAAATTACCATACGGAGCTATCGAAACCATCAAAACTCTATTTCGGAGCCATTTACTCAATAGTCTACATCATGTCAACTCTTTTAACTTTAGCTTCCAACCTTGGGACTAAGTATTCCAACTCATTCCGAAACATCCCCGAAACCAAACCAACCACCCCGGCAAGTCACATAACAAAAAGTGAGCACAGAATAAGCAATAAATGGCGAAACAGGGCTACAACACTCGAAACGATCATCTGGGTCGTTACATCCTCCCCCTCTTAAACAAACGTTCGCCCTCGAACGAGTCTAGAATCATACCTGGAGTCTCAAATAAGAGTGGATATCTGCTCCGCATCTCCCGCTCGGTCTCCCAAGTAGCCTTCCCCACTGGCCGAACTCTCCACTGCACCTTCACTAAAGCTATGTCCTTTGACCTCAACTTTCAAACTTGCCGATCCAAAATGGCCATTGGCTCCATATCATAAGTCAAATCACCATCCAACTGAACCGTGCTGAAGTAGGAAATATGAGACAAATCACCGACATACTTCCAAAGCATAGAAACATGAAACACTAGGGGAAGACTAGATAGACTAGGCAGAAATGCAAGCTTGTAAGCCACCTCTCCGATCCTCTCAAGCACCGCAAAAGGCCCGATATATCGAGGTCGCAACTTGCCTTTCTTCCCGAACCTCATAACACCCTTCATGGGCGAAACTCTGAGCAGTACCTTCTCCCCATCATGTAAGAAACATCACGAGCCTTCCGATCAGCGTAGCTCTTCTGTCTAGACTGTGCCATGTGAAGTTGATCCTGAATCAACTTAACCTTGTCCAAAGCATCTTGAACCAAGTCTGAACCCATTAGCCTAGCCTTATCAAATAGAGTAGCAAGGGCTTCCAAAAAAAAGGTTAGATCGAAGCAATTCACACCTGGGCAATTAGTGTTGAATTGGATCTTCCCGCACCAGAAAGAAGCAAAAGGAAAGTTCTCACCAAATTGGCAAGGCCGTTACATGGTTCATAGAGTACTGATAGGAGGAGCGCTTATACTTGCAGAGATGGATGGAGAAATATAGCCAAAACCTATCAATTCGGATGCTGTCAAGAGATATTATATTTAAGATTGTATTTGCACTTTATTTTGATGTAACCTGAACTACGCTTGACCTTATTCCCGTTTAAGAGGGGATACGTAGGCAGCCCAGTGGGTTCGGTCACATCATAATAAAATCTTCATTCCCCTCTACGGTCAGGAACCGGGGTAAAATTTCGAGTTTTGTCAGTCTTATTACGTCAAGGATCGCTAAGAAGTGTATTGTCGTAAGTATGCATTTAAACTGGGGCAGAATTTTGAGGAGGGTCCTCAAAATTCCGAGTTGAGAAGGTTGCAATGTCTCAAAGCGTGTCACAAGTCTCCGATTCGACAAAATTATTTGTTTTATGCATCATCACATATTTTAAACAACTGAATTTCTCACAAATTATTTATCACAAATGTATATTTTCGAAATTTTCATTTTTGTAGTAGCCAGATGTTACCCAGGGTGACGTGAACAAGGCGTCAAGGCGAGGAGCAAAGGCTAACTGAGGAATCAAAGGCACGAACCGACCTTTCCCCCAAAAACTCATGATTTTTCCTTGGATGCAAGCACAACGGAAACAACAATCACGACTAGAAATTAGAAATATATACAACGAGACCACTCTCTTCATACCGACATATGTCGCCAAGCGCAAACGTGTCAAGCTAAGAATCACTTTCTTAATCTTCGCCTTTCTCTGCATAGGGCTAAGCACTGCCCTCATTCTTTGCATAGGGCTAAGCACTGCCCTTATCATTGCATAAGGCTAAACACTGCCTTTCTCTGCATAGGGCTAAGCACTGCCCTCATTCTTTATATGAGGCTAAGCACTGCCTCCACTATTGCATAAGGCTAAGCACTACCTTCCTTGCATGAGACTAAGCACTGTCTCCATTACATTGCATGAGGCTAAGCATTGCCTCCACTATTGCAAAGGGCTAAGCACCGCCTTCCTTGCATGAGACTAAGCACTGTCTCCATTACATTGCATGAGGCTAAGCATTGCCTCCACTATTTCATAAGGCTAAGCACCGCCTTCCTTGCATGAGACTAAGCACTGTCTCCATTACATTGTATGAGGCTAAGCATTGCCTCCACTATTGCAAAGGACTAAGCACTGCCTTCCTTGCATGAGACTAAGCACTGTCTCCATTACATTGCATGAGGCTAAGCATTGTCTCCACTATTGCATAAGGCTAAACGCTGCCTTTCTCTACATAGGACTAAGCACTGCCCTCATCACATACAAGGCTAAGCGTTGCCTTGTCTCATTCTCGCATATGACTAAGCATCACCTATTCCCTCTATCAAATGATTGATATCGCCGCATCTTTACATTTCATAGGTTGAAACATTGCCATATTGTCCAAAGGCATCATAGTCTGAAGGCATCATCCTCATAGCCCAAAGACATCATGCCATAGCCTGAGGATCTCTCGAAACTGCATATCATTATTCAAAGGCATCATCGTCCAGAGGCACCATCCTTATGGCCCGAGGGCACCATTTCATGGCCTACGAATCCCTTATTATACGCTTCATGGCCTAGGACATCATGGTCGAAGGACATCATCCTCATCGTCCAAAGACAACTCTCATGGTCCGAAGGGAATCTACATCATGTTTAAATATCTGAAATAACCCTATATATTCGCGTGCATTGTGTATTAAATTTTTCTATAACTCCGGAGGTAACTGTTCTACAAACGGGAGCTATTCTCGCTCCGGTTTCCGTTCGCAACGTTCACGTCCTTTGGTTATCTCAAACGTAACCAATGATCGGTAATTGATTACCCTTTGTTCCGTAACCTCCAAAACATTTATCTTGAATATCCGTAACATTCAAATTCGCATTCATAGTTGCACCTGAAATTATCCGTTACTCACGACACTATCCTATCCAAGACATCCTTTTTCGAAACACATGGCAACTCTTATAACAATTCCATCGGTTTCGTTCATCGTTGGATCCAGAACTACACACGCCCTAATTCCCGTAACACCGGAGATATGTAGGCAACTCAAGAACTAGGGTTCGGCCCCTATTTTTTCAAACACACGTCATCCTTGCTCCTTTCCGACAAAATTGGTCATCATTTTCTTTACCCGCCAACTCTTTCATCATTCCCGGGTGAAGAGGGGCAACTGTTGATACCCAATTTTGCCCTCATATTTTATAAAATATTCCATATACTTTCAAAATACCATTTTTGCATTATACTACAATTTACAAGACTCGTATAAGTATTTTTTATAATTTTTAAAGCTTTAAAATTAATTTTCTTGCGTTTAAATTATTCAAATATTTAGTAATTATCCCTTCAAATTATTTTGGGGTGATTTAATCATCCAAATTTATTATTTATACTAACATGTATGTTTTATAATATCTTTACTTCATTCTATATGATTACATTTGTATTTTGAGTTATTTACACAATTTTTGTAATAATGACCTATATTTTATACATAATTATATTTATTGCATTATTTATGCTAAAAATAGCATTTTATATTCTTATAATGTTGAATTATTATTTTCAAGCATTGTTTATAGCATAAAAAAAATTCATTTATTAAACGCTTTAATAATTTATTTAAATTAGTTTTAGGGGTTACAAGAGCTGGCCCAAAAGCAGGCCAATTTTTCGGACCAAAGACAGGCCCAAGGAACTTAGCCCATCCCATTTAACCCTTTAGTATCCCAAACCAAACAACCTATTCATTTAACCCAAACGTGACCCGTCTCATGACCCGCCCCGCTCCCTTTTCGATCCTAGCCGTTGATCTTAAATGATCAACGGCCCACAACAGTCCTTCCCCTCTCTTTATAACCCTTGTCCAAACCCTATACACCCGTTTTCCCCACCCATCCACCTCGGTATCCTCTCATCTCTCCACTCTCACACTAATCCCTAGCCGACCATAGAGATTCTCTCTTATCCCTTCCTTGTACGCGTTCATATGCAGATTTTACTTACCTTTTCTACTATTATAACTCATTTGTGGTAACTTTCGTTAACATTATACTAATGGAAAGTTCGATTTTCATAGATCTGGCTTTGATTCTATGGTTCTAGGTGCGATTGTGGTTCTATACACTTAAGAAGAGAAAATTTCTCTTTTATATGGTATGTCGGAGATTCTGTCGTGACTAGGGCCTGTGAACGATTTTCCCTAAATCCGACTCCAACTAGGATTTGGAGTTCTTACTTCCTCTGTTATTTTTAAGTATGCATGGGATATATTCTTTCCTTTTTTGTGTTAGTTGATTATATTTCCTTATTCGCCCATCTAAGTTTGCTACTATATAAACCCCTTCCCCGTTCCCCTTCGAGCACTGGAAAAACCATTTAATTTACTACTACTACCACTACTATTCTCTCACTCTCATTCATAATATTCTGAGACATTTAATTTTGGCCGGCTGAAAGCCAAGGCCACCGGAATCCTTTTATTAGCTTCCTCTAGTGCAAGCACTGCTCGGAGCCCACTTCAAGGGTCTTGTGAACTCTGAAGCACTGGAGATTTGGGGTTTCATTTTTCTCCTGCAATCGCCGCTATTTCTGAGATTTTGAGTTTCTCATTCTTTGTTCGCTTTGTTTGCAACTGGTTAGTGCTTCATACCCTCGCAATTCTACTTTCTTCGGTTTGTGTTTATGTTATGTGCACTAGTGCTACTTGAATTTCTTTGAGTTCATGCAATTTCAATATTATGCCACTTCGTATACAAGCTTGTTTGTCTTAATACTATTCTACAGTAGCTTCAACTCTGTTCAAGTCTTGATTTTAACTCATGCATAGTTAGCTAAGTTGATTCATGACGTTTTTCCGGTTCGTAATTAAACCTGATTGATATTTATTGCACCTTGTTTTGATTTCTTATACTAAAATCCTTAGGAAACTATGTTCTTGCTCAGAATTACTCCCTTCCTGTTGAATCCTTTATGTATAATTTGTTGTTTCTCTACAAATCATGTGATAACATTATTTAAATTCTTAGCCCAATAAGCTTTCCTGACATTACTAGCCTTAATGCATGCCCATTATAGGTATCCAACTTGATTGATTGCTCATCTTTATGTTTAAGTATAACATGTTGTTGCTTATCATGAATCCATAACTTAGAACCTCCTAGGGAGTTAATGCATGCCTAGACTTAGTCTAAATGAACTGCTTTCTGTCAAGTCCTTCATGTACAATCTACTATTTTCTTAGAGTCAAATCATGAGGAATCTATATGCTAATACTATCCCAACTAGGTCTCTCTGTTATTTGTAACTCTAATGTTATGGTATTACCATCTACTCGTCGATTGCCTAAGATTACTAGGAGGAGTCTCAATATATTCAACCTATTCTCCCTATATGGTCAACTGGAATAGTACTAATGTCTATTTAACATGTTAGTATGGAGTTAATGTGTCTTCCTACTATGATACTTTGGACTTGGGGATCTTTGTGTTACACTCAGCATGACTAGGCTTCCTATTGATTGTTTTCTTGTCTATTTGTTATGTGTAATTGTCATTCCCTAACCATGACTCTGCTTGACCATCATAACTTAGACTCCTAGGAACAAAATTTTCTTTTAGGCTAACTATGGATCATGCTCTATTCTGAACTCATTCTGGAAAACTTAGCATGTTCATCTCGTATGTGTCTAGTGTGTTTACCCTGTTAATCCCAAATGGCACGTCTCCCTAACTTTCCTAGTGTTATGTCTATCTTTAGCATGCTATCACCTGCCTAATGGTAAAATCTATGTTGCATTTACCATGTTGGAAAACAAGTCTTTTGGTTCACCTAGTTTCTTGTTCTTTGCTTAATCAATCATGTCACTCTTGCTCCTGAAATGCCAATGTGTTTATGAATCCTGTTAAATATCACACAATCATGTCTCTATGAGGTATTGCTCTAGGGTTGTTTAGTTGATTTCCATGTGTGGTCCATTAACTTATTTGGTTAAGTGGTCAATATTGTAAGTGTTGGGTTTGATCTGAGTCCATATGTGGCTTTGGGTTGGGCAAATGGACATACTCTCCAATGTTTGAGCTGAGTTCGGGTATGGGTCTGCTACTTATTAGAGGAACGAGCATGTTGAATGCCCAGGTAGTGCTGGGTTATCTCCTCTTGGGTCTACTCTTTTTTTTGGGCTTGTAGTCATCTCGATTATGTAATATTGGAGTTTGTTTCTTCTTTTATCATTGGGCCTGTAATAATTTGTAAACAAACGATGTGGAATATTAATGAAGGGGGGGTTGGGGTATCCTAATTCTTGAATGAACGGGTAAAGAGCATGCCTATAGAATCTACTTATTTTGTTTGCTACTTTGTTCGACATGCTTTATTTCTGTACACACATAGAAACCATGCCAATAGGAAATCACACACTTCACTTAACTTGTCTAATACCCGTACACTATTCAAAGCATGTTGGTTTGAGTAAATGTTGTAACCGTTTCCATATCTACTATTGTGCACTATTAGGCAGCATGTCCATAGGAACCAAACGCCAATAATTACTTATTTAATTATTAGACAACATGCCTATATAATGTAACAATATATGTCTTTTTTAATGCTCATCTAGATACCATGACTATAGGGCTCCAATTAATTAACTAATCGACCACCTATATTGTTTCATTTCTTCCACTTAGAAAGCATGCCTATAGGAATAAGTATGGTAAAACCAAGTTCAAATACCAACTATTAAAAATCTTGCCGATAGGATACTGTTACTCGCGTAAGGAGCCTGTCTATAAAATCAATTGCTGGTAATTCTGAGTTTTCGAACTGTTTTACTGCCTCATTGCGCAAACAATTTAGAGATCCTGCCTATAGGGTTTGTAATATATGTAATCTGCAAATTCGTTAGTCTAAAATAGCAGTACTGCTTGTAAGACACTTGAAATCAGAATCACGTAGAAGCCATGCCTATAGGACTTAACGACTTTAATGCGTCTTAATTCTGAAACTGTCTACGGCCTAATATAAGAATCTGCCCACGTGCATTTATTGTTTGTGTGTGGAGGCTAACTTGAGCCACTTATTGTCTTTTTATGTAGTCCTACATATTTTGAATGTGCGCCTAGTTTTATCATTTTGAGCACCCTAAGTAAAGTCTAGAACCACCCAAATAGTAGGTCCAAATCCTCCTGGACCATAGGCATGGGACGGGTAATGCATGCATAGGACACGGTTTAGAATTGAATTAGAGTGCTTTAGGTAAATAACCTTAACATAGTAATTGGATAGCAGGAGATGATAGTCTATGCCCGCTGAATAATATGAGCAATCCTACCCTAAGAGAGTTGTGAAGTATTATTTATGTTGTACGGGGTGATCCTATAGGCTAAAAAACTTAGGACCCTCCTCCCCCTCCTTTATATGTTTATTGTTCACACTGTGTCTTTTGAACGTAGAATAGTTAAGTTGCATCATGTAACTGCTAAGTACTTGTACTGATTATTTATATATAATCCAATTCTTGTACAATTCTCTTTATATTTGTTTACATCATAGTAGAACTTTTAAATTCCTTGCCTTTCCTCACTCACACGATCACATAGGACAATTATAATCCAACAATCCCACATAGCATAATTTTCGGACGGGACCCACAGTTGTGGACCTTGAAAAGTATCTAAAACATTCTCTTTGAGGTAATTTGAGTCCTTACCCGATCTTTGGTGACACGGACTAGTTAAAACAGAGTTATTTACAAACAGGTGCCCTAATACACCTTAAAATCGTTAGGTGGCGACTCTTTTCTTTTAACACCCATTTAATGGAGTTGTCACCTGTCGAAACCTGCTTTCGCTAGAAAATAGGGCGTGCGACACTCAAAATTCCTAATTTCTACCTAAATCCCTTATTTCTAGCAAGAAAAATCAGAGATTAAAGATTAAAATCAATGGGTGTTTATGGAAATGTAATAAAAATAATTTAAAATCTACTAACCAATAAAGTTGGGATGAAAAATCTGTTCGAAATCGCCTCTAGGTCGAGCTCAAACTTGAAAATGGATAAAAATAGTGAAAGCACCTATTTTAGAGTGTTTTAGTACCTAGGCGTCAGGTGTTCTTCGTGTTCGGGAAGCACTTAACACGTTCGCGAAGAATAGCGGCCCAAATGGCCAATGCGTTCACGATGTACCCTTCTTGTTCGCGAAGGCTTCTCCCTCCTGGCCTTCGCATTCGAGAGTCAGGGCTTGCATTCGCGTAGAGTACCAGACTTCCTCCCCCATACCCCATTAACTCTTCGCATTCGCGAGAGGACAGCAGCATTCGCGAAGGGTAAGCCCCTCACTGCTTCGTGTTCGCGACCTTCGCGAATAACAATCGCGAAGCACAAGGCATCAGACACCACCAACATTTGAAAACCAGCAACTTTCTAAGTCCAAAATGGTTTGTCACCTATCCGAAACTCACCCGAGCCCCTCTGGCTCCAAACCAAACACACAAAATGCATGAAATTTTTAAAGAAACTCAAGAACTTCAAAAATCACAACAGAGCATCCGAATCCTATCAAACCAACTCCGATTTGTACCAAATTTTGCAGACAAGTTTCAAATAGCAAAATGAACCTATACCAAATCTCAAAACTAAAATCGGAACCCGATAACCACAAAGTCAACCAAAGGTCAAACCTAAGAATTTTTCAAACCTTCAAATTACTAGCTTTCGGCAAAACAAGTCAAATCAAGTTAGGGACTTCCGATTTTAATTTCGGGCATACGCCCGAATCCAAAATCATGATACGGACCCACCGGGATTGTCAAAATATTGATCCGGGGTTATTTACATAAAATATTGGCCGTAATCAACTCACGTTTTTTTTAAAGCCAAAAATTATGTTTTCTTCAAATTTTCACATAAAATCTTATCGAAATAAGACACGGACCGCGCACGCAAATTAAAAAATATTAAATGGGGCTAATAAAGGTCTCGAAACACGAAAATAAGAGCTAGTACTCAAAACGACCTATCGGGTCATCACACTAACGGAAGCTCAAATAATAAGAACGAGAAAAACAAAAAAGGGCTAGAGAAATCAATAGTTTCTTGAGGCGTTCAACTATAATAATTATACCTTAATTAGGATAAAAACCTTTTGAAACCAGAGGCGGATATAGAGTTATAACACCGGATTCAACTTAACTCAGTATCTTGCAAAGCATAAATTTATGTGTAAAAATTTGTTAAAATTGTAGTAAATAATAGGTTTGAACCCATAAGTTTAAAAGTGCAATGGGTTTCATGACAAAACTTCTTCGGGATTGAACTCATAGAGCTTAAATCTTACGTCTGCATCTAATTGAAATTAGAAAAGAAACACCCCAAATGCGAACCAAAAAGTTTGACATAAAAACTCGGGGTCGTAATATTTTAATGTTCTTAAATTTAAATTGTCTGTCATTTTGTTGGCATAACTTTATTTAATAATTTCAAATAATTTATGTAAGTATGAAATTATTGAAAACATGCTGAAGTTTCTGAAATTACTGGCATTTAAATTTTAAAAAATTGGGCTGCCCGCATAAAAACAATTGTGTAACATGCAGAACTTCATTTATTATTATTTTATGTAAAAAAGAGGAGGAGGGTCTATTCATTCTTTAAAGCTATCACGAGATCCTTGGGGCGGCACATACTTACAAAAAGAAGAGTCCAGAACCTATTTGTGGTTCTTTTTGACAAAAAAAAATGAAAATATGTGTTAAAAAAAGAGTGACCTAGCTATGTAAAGAGCGTTATACCTTAACGGACGTTTTGGACGTTAAGGTATAGCGCTCTTTAAAAGAGCATTATAAATATATAACGCCCTTATAAACAGCGTTATGCCCTGGCTGATAAGACAGTTATGCATAGCGCGGTATATAAAAGCGCTATATGTATAGCGCTGTTATATACCGCGCTATACATAGATAAAAAGGGTCTCATTCCCTTCTTCCCCACGATTAAAACCAGTCCCCTTCCCCCATATTTTTAAAAATCTTCAGCGCCCCCTCCCCTCCCCCCCCTCCCATTTTGTCGATAGAAAATTCGAGTGGACCCCATTCGTCCCATAAAAAGATATGATTGTTGGTCCCACATCCTAGCCATCCATTCCTATTGTTGTGGTTTGCTTGTTTCGGACTCAAATATTCAATTCTTCAACTTTCCGAAAAAATAAATCGAGGTATTCCGATTTAGTTTATGTCGAAACTCGTATAAATAATGCATATTAGGTGTTTTGAATGTGTTCCGTGTTGTTTTGTATTTTTTTTTTGCGTTTAAACTGGTATGTTATTTTTATCCGGACTAAGATATTAGTGTTCTAAAAAAATATGTAAAAATTGAGAAATTATTATTATTTGTTAATAAAAATGTTAATAAATTACTTTTACTATTTTATATGTATTTTCGTGTATGTTTTGTGATTAAAATATATTTGTTGATTTTATCTAGTTTAGATTATTTATTTGTTTAAAGACTAGTAATATAGTGCCCTTTTAGCTTAGTAAAATATAGAGCCTTTTGCGTAGTATCCCTGTTGTTTAAGTATATCTTATACTGATAGATCAAATACAAACTCTGTCCAATATACAAAAATTAATTATTTAATTTACAAACAAACATATAAAATTATGAAACTAACATGTAAAATAATAAAATTGACACACATAAGAATTCAGGATAGCTTGGTGCTACTGGGCCTCAAATATCGAGCCTGGAACCTATATGTGAATACTTTGTCCAATTAAATATTGTATAATTATAAAAAATAATTATTTAATTTACAAAACAAACATACAAAATTATGAAACTAACATGTAAAATAATAAAATTGACATATACAAGAATTCAGGATAGCTTGGTGCTACTGGGCCTCAAATATCGAGCCTGGAACCCATATGTTAATACTATGTCCAATTAAATATTGTATAATTATAAAAATTAATTATTTAATTTACACAACAAACATACAAAATTATGAAACTAACATGTAAAATAATAAAATTGACACATACAAGAATTCAGGATAGCTTGGTGCTACTGGGCCTCAAATATCGAGCCTGGAACCCATAGATATATACTCTATCCAATTAAATATTGTATAACTATAAAAATTAATTATTTAATTTACAGAACAAACATACAATTAATGTTGTTTAATTTACAGTAGACGGCATGGACTTGCCGCTTATGCATCCCGGACCTTTCTGCGATGAGCTATTAGTATTACAGGACGATCATAGGTCCGCCCACATATGGGAGGGAGAGTTACTGGCCCAGACTCTCCGCTCCAGGAGAGTGGACGACATGTGGGATTTTATGAAGGACAGAAATCTCCATCCTCGTGTAGTCCAGCGCCTGCGGGTTACGGGCTTCTACAAAATTTTGGAGATCGAGCGGTTGCAGCTCGACTGGTCTTTGGTCACGGCCCTGATAGAGCGGTGGCGACCGGAGACGCACATATTCCACTTGCCCATTGGCGAGGCCACCATCACGTTGCAGGACGTGGAGGTTTTATATGGGCTGTCCATTGATGGACTGCCCGTTGCATTGCCTCAGGCCATGAGAGAGATGACGCGTGTGAAGTATTTGGACATGCTGCAGCAGCTCTCTGGTTTCAGGCCACAGGATGATACTGCACACTCAGGGGCCAGTCGCATGAGTTTGACAGCTATTCGACAACATTTGGAGATATTGCACCCCGACATCACTGGCGAGACAGATGATCTGCATATTCACCGGTATACGAGGTTGTTGCTGCTCTTTATGTTTGGAGGGGTCTTGTTCCCGAACACTTCGGGGAACCTAGTCAGCTTGAGATTTCTTCATCATCTTCAGCGGCTAGATGATTTACCCCAGTACAGCTGGGGTGTTGCTGTTCTCGCCTACTTGTACAGGCAGATATGCCGGACAAGCATGGGCACCCAACATGACGTATGTGGATTTTTGCCGCTGTTACAGGTGACAACATATTCGAATACTCTATTCATTATAATATATCTAGTAAAAATTTATCTTAAATTTTACGTCAACTTTGTATGTTAGGTTTGGGCCTGGGAGCGGTTCCTGCAGTTACAGCCACCTCTACCACCATTACCTCTGGATGTACCACCTTCTTTTCTTCCTCTAGCTAGGAGGTGGGTTCTCCGGCGGGGATACGTACATATCTACGAGGCTCGGCATAATCTCCCTCTTTGTAGGGATTTGTTGGATATGTTGGAGGGCGCACAGGTAAATGCATACCTAAGTTTACTTGGTATAACTTCACATATATTGCGCATACTCATATTTTCTGTTGTTATTTAATAGTTCATCTGGACGTCATACAGCGACGACTTGAGGGTATTTCTACTTTCCGTCAACATGCTAGCTTGCACATGAGGGTATTTTCGGTATTTCTCAGATTTTATGATGCTGTACTAAATGCTATAGTGGGTGTGCTTTGTCCCTATGGGCCCCACCTGAGCCTCCTTTTCATATCTGATGTCAACAAATGTACTCTAACGCAGGCTCTATTAGCAGCCTTTTGATGTTTTATCATGACCATGTGGGCCCCAACTTAATTTATCATTTCAATAACCAGCTCTCTATTTGAATTACAGATCAAATTACCTTATTTAAGAGTAACTTATACCCCTCGGAAAGAGTAGTTAAGTTTGACTCTTTATGTAATTATAGAGAATTTACAAGAAAAAACATGTAGGACAACTTTGATTATTCATGATCACTGAATTTTAAGAAAACACTTGATCATCCGAATAAAAAAGGATTAGATAATTATTTATAATTCAAATTAAAAAAACATGAGAGAAAACAGATGGACTCAATCCAAGTAAACAACTTAGCCGAGATTGATCAAACACCCAAGAAGAAAATCGCCACGTAGCTCAAGAATCAAATAAGGTAAAACTAAAATTCCACATGGTATTTCTAAAGATAAGAACTCTACTTGAACAGAGAGCGATAATGCACTGAAGGACAAAAAAATTGAGTGCCTAAATCAATATAATAGGAGTTTCTGAGTAGTAACGAGGATATATGCCAAGTGACTTAATCACTAATGGGCCAAGTTTTTCCTCATTCCCCACGGCCCACATTACACGATTAGTGTTCTCACAACTTTGACCAGTTAAGATACCATGTAAGGGTGGCATGTAGGCTGGTTAGGATCGGGCTCGGCTCAGGACCGCAAGCTCAAATGGGCAATGGGCCTAAACGGTTCTAACCGGATAGGATCGAGATCGTGGGGAGGTGGGCTGGGTAGTGGGCCGGTCTCATACGCGAGGCCTGCGAGATCGGGACCGGCTGGGAAGTGGGCCGGTTCAAGCGGTCCTAAACGGGCCTATCCGGGCCCAAGGGTTAATTTTAAAAAAAAATTAAATCTGTCACATTATAGCCTTTATGGTATTTAAAATATGGCCGTTTTACCTGCCAAAATAGCCGTTAGCTATTTATAAATAGGTATTTAACCCCCTCCTCCACCCCCCCTCCCCAACTTTGTTTTAAACCCAATTTTTTTATAATTACATTTTTTCTTATATATATATATATATATATATATATATATATATATATATATATATATATATATATATAAGCACATTAAATAAAAATGTATGAGCACACAAGAGTCAAACAAGATTAACAATAAAAATAAAAAACCATTAAGGACATGAATAATTAAGCTAGAATAATAACAAAGCAGTGATATATTCTGCTTCCTAAGAACACAAATATCAGGGAGCTGGTAGAATTGTAGCAATAAAAAGTACATCCACATTGTATATTTTTTATTAGTTTCATTTCAATTTGACTTTTGATGTAGCTTAAAAGTTAATCAATTTGTATTCTTAGTTTTGAAATATTTTGAATCAAATTGTATAGATTTCTTCCAGCTTTGTTTTATGACCTGTAAACAAATTTTTTTTTTATGTTAAATAAAAAATTAATAAGGTTCTTGGGCCAGGGCACAGCCCGGACTACCTCCGACTAGTAGATGAAATATAAAAAGAGAATGTTAAAGCAGTGCTTATCTTTTTATACATAATTAGTAAATTGAGAAGGTCCAACTGGATAACAGTGTTCTCTCACGTTTGAAGGACCATCACGGATAGACTTATCAAATTTTATTAGCTGAGTTTGTTCCTCTAGTCATGATTGGCTCACTATATATGCTTCTTCAACTTTTACCTCTTATAGGAACTCACTCTCTTTGTCGAGTTGAGGTTGTTCTTGAAAATTGGCCATTAATTCTTCCACTCTAACCTGCAGTACTTTGGTTAGACTTTAATCCCTCAAGAAAACTGTCTAGGAGATCCATCTTCAGAAAAAGTCCAAAATTTCTGAAATTTCTTCTCAATTTTTTTTTTTTTACAAAAATCACTACACTAAGAAAGAATATTACAATTAAGCTAGGATAGCATAGAAAATCACCCAAACAATCTCCTCACCTCACACTTAAAATTGTGCAATGTCCTCAATGCACAATGTAAATAACAAGAGGGTAAAAGAGACTCCCTGGTAGGCCACAGGTCGAAGCATTAGCAGCTCACGGGATACTTAGACTTCTCCCAGGTATGATCCTTTGTGCGGGTACCTCACACTTAGTTTCAACTGCCTACTCGCTTTTGCACACGCCTATTGGCTTTGACTCAATGCTCCTACTCTTACAAAACACAAAAATAACACACACAAAAAAATAATAGAATTGGGTTGCCTCCCAACAAGTGCCTTATTTATAGTCGTGGCACGACGCCATCACTTTCACCACTTTTCCTTCCACTTTGAGGATATGAATTGCGTCCCCAACTTTGCATCAATTTTTCTATCACGTTCTCGTGGCGGTAGTGTGAAAGTAAACCCAACCAATAGATATCGCATCTTACACTTCTTGGTATTTAAGTGAGGGATGTCATTTTGTCTCCTTGGCATTGCAAATCTCAGAATATATATGCTTTCTTCCTCATCCATTGACTCCTCCATAGGCTCGAATGGATCAATTCTCGTATCACCAATCAAATACAATGTTGAAAAATGATTAGAATGAGGTCCAATACGCTCCAACTCTAAAAATGCTTCAATTTTAACATCCTCATTTTTGCACACTTAACATTGGCATCATTAATAATATTTTGGTCGAATGGTTGGAACTCCTCTTTTTGCCCTACAAGCTGGCCAGTATCCACAATAATTTGTTGTTGGGCATCAGAATAATCAATCTTTTTAGGAAATTTTACCTCCTATAGCAAAGGTATACACCCTATTTATTATAAATCAAAATTATTTTAAAATATTATTTTCTGTAGCTACCTTTTATATTTTATAGCAAAATAAGTATTTATGGTATATACTACCATTGAGGCATGAAATAAGGCATAAAATATGCTATTTATGTTTTTCCTCTATCTTAGACAACCGGACATACCTATTTTTAAGGTGATTGTCGATACTGTATTCATGAATACATGGCACGAATACATGTGAATACATGCGCATACAGCTGGACTGCCCTGATTTTAGGCACTTTTTACTGATGTATTCATGAATACAGCAACGCGAATACATGCGCGTACAGTTGGACTGCCCTGATTTTAGGTGCTTTTTGTTGTTGTATTCATGAATACATGGCGCAAATACATGTGAATACATACGCGTACAGCTGGACTGCCATGATTTTAGGCATTTTTTACTGTTGTATTCATGAATACAGCAGTGCGAATACATGTGAATACATGCACGTACAACTGGATTGCCCTGATTTTAGGCGCTTTTTACTGTTGTATTCATGAATACATGTAAATACATGCGCGTACAGCTGGACTACCCTGATTTTTAGGCGCTTTTTGTTGTTGTATTCATGAATACAGCAGCGCGAATACAACGAATACACTACCATAACAACTGTATAGTAGATATAAGAAGTAATTATGTATATGGTAGCTATAAGAAGTTAATAGCCACTAAACAATAATGGTTTCTGAAAATTCCTCATCTTTTTATTCAATTGAGCCTGCAGGTCATGGATATCTGAGCCAAATTGGTTTATCTCTTGTCTGAGCTTAATTCTTCCTTCTATCAATTGTTCTATCATATTTGAAGGACCATCACGGAGAGACTCATGAAATTTTATTAGTTGATCTTGTTCCTCTAGCCACGATTGACTCACTATATCTGCTTTTTCAACTTTTACCTCTTGTAGGAACTCACTCCATCCGTCGAGTTGAGGTCGTTCTTAAAAATTGGTCATTAATTCTTCCATTCTAGCATGCAATACTTTGATTTCTAAGGCAGTCTTTTTCTGAATTTCATCTTGTTGCTCGGCTACTTGCCTCACCATGTCCATAATACGGGCAGCACGTTCCACATCTTCCACCTCATTGCTCCTATCAAAGTCATAAACATTATTAGAAAAATCATAATAAGAGCTCGGAGAAGGATAATAAGAATTAGGATAGCCATCCCAATGGCCACCTTCATAACCACACACATTACAAAAATTTCACTCATAAGATTGAGATGGTGCACCCAACTCGCTCCCGAAAATATTCTCACAATTTTGCCACAAGTGCGGTCCTCCACAATATAGATAAGGATTACCAAAATAAGAATAACCAATATTTCACCAATTCTTATTCCAAGATATCATGTCAACAACGATAATAAAATATTAAACTAAGATAAAATAAAATAAAAACTTGAATAGACAAAAAATAAAAATCTAATCTAGTAAAATAGTTAATTTCTAAGTCCCCGGCAACGACGCAAAAAACTTACTCCCAAACGCACATGCAAGTATGCATGGTCAACAAGTAATATATGATTGTAAGTTCAGATATTGTACCCACGGGGACTTGTGATTAACTATTTACTAAATTAAACTAAGACAATTAATATATTCAACTGATCTTCTAAAATATGAATATTTAACTAAAACTAATCTAGAGTAGCAAACTAAGCAATTACAGATAATAAGTCGGCAAACTTAGAGACGAATTCAATGGGAGAAAATATTTCAGAGTTATGGATTAGCTAACAATCCCGTTGAGTTTTTCACTTAAATTATCTAATTAATTTTTCTAGTTTATTGATTGATAGGGTTAATATTACTCGTAGTATTCTCCCGAAGTACTACTCGCCTATTCAAGTTAACCTAACGCCTATATTCCTATGGAATTTAGATTAACAAGAACGCATTAATAATTTCCGTATAATAACCAAACAAGGCAATTAAGTATATCCCTATCCTAACCGCAAATCTGTTCCCCGTAATTCAGGTTCAAGATCTCGCTCTACTCAATCTTATATGCAATCTAGTATTCCATCTCCCGAGTGCAATCCTAGATTCGTAGATAGTATTCAATTGGTGATCAATCAATCAAATAATTAAGCTTAAGATCGAATAAATAAACCAATATGATAAAATAGTAAGAACAATCTAAGTTTCAAAGTACAACGTTCATGTAGCACCAAAAACTCTAGAACTAATAAACTATGAGATTAAAGGAAGAGAAGAGAAGAAAAACTAGTTAGAAGCCTCCTCCAAGCGTGGTATGTATTCCCCCACGTGAATTTTCCTTCAAAGTCTGTTAGATATCCTCCAAATTAGATTTAGGATCCCTTTTATACGAGTTGAGAATGTGTAGGGGCGAAATAACTTTATCCCGGACGAAATAAAAAAAATAAGGCATGCAAGGTGTGACGCAGAAACCGAAAACATTTTCACTTTCAATTCCTTCTTTGCTTTCACTTGCATTGCCCTTCCCTTTTGTGGGGACAAACACCAAAGGTGTCCCCCCTTTGTCTCCTTATTTTATTCTTTTATTTTCCTTTTTTTCGCGTTTTATTTAATTTTGCTCCAAATCTTTTTATATTCACGCCGCTTTATTTTTATATGGTTAAAATATAATATTAAATATAAAATAATATAATTAATACTCAAAAGATGATTAAAAATATTAAAATATGAAGCAACAACGATTAAATATATATATTTTTGACCGAACATCAATTTCTTTTTGAAAATTTAAACTGTGAACTGTGAAGGAGACACGAGGTGCATATGGGTGCAACAATGTCACGCTCTCATACGTTATATTACTAGATGAAAGATGAAACTCAAAGTCATACATAATAGTATATGTTATTTTAGTGGTCTTTAGGAACCTAGCTATCCACAAGGATTATTTATATTCCTAAAAGATGCTTCTAATTAACAACGTTAAATTCTCATAGCACGTTAAGCTTATTTAATTACAACGTAACAACCCTGTCATTACAGATTCATTGATCAAATTACATATTAAATATAACTAATATGCTAAGGTATGTTCAATTCTATCATCTATTTTTACAGAAAATCGTGAAATTCTCCGTTCACAACACAACAATAAAATAAATGACAATTAGTATTGAGCAAACTCGAAACTAGTGAGAGTTGAGAACCCATGATTTAATGGTCAAATGACTTTAAAATTTGTCATTTGAATCGGATTTCATGCGGCAATATGACAAATATAATTATTGGAAACTCTATCAAGAAAATATTGTTCTACATCTCGATCTTAGCTACTCATAAAATGATATGCATTCTTCACTTTCAGATCTCTTAAGGAGAAAAATGTGTTTTGACCCTCTTACTCACTCTCTCGTTCGTGCTACATGTAACATGATTTTGTTTGGAATTTTTATTTGTTAAATTTATTTACTAGTAATGATATTAATAATATTTGTCTGATGTGTTAAATACATTTTCAATTAAATCAATATTTTTATCAATTATTCATATAATTTGAACGGTTTAAATAGTTCAAATATAAAAGCATGCAATGTATTCATAAACGATATATGGAGGAAACAAGAACAATTAGTGAGCAATTATATATGGTGGATTGAAGATGAGACATAACAGCAAGTCCACAACCGCACCTAATAAATTGTTCACCTAATTAATCTATACAAGCTGGATTTGAAGCTGTCACGCCCCCCAAACTGGGTGGGACGTGATTGGCACCCAATCTATTTTAATACATTGAGTGAACCCTGTATAACTAGCTGAAGATCTGAACTAAACGCCATACTTAAGAAAGTTCATAATAAAGTCTTAGGATAATATTAATCTGAAATCTAAATACTAACTAAACATGAACATGTATGCAATCTAACCCACCAATAAGTCATGAGCCTCCATTAAAAGTCCGAATACATATGTCTATGAGGTATTCCCCTGGTATAAATTATAATATCTGAAAGAAGTAAGAGTCTAAAATGAATCGCTACCGCTGGGATGAAACCAACGGAGCCTGCTAGCTGAGTCCGGAACGTCTACCCCTAGCCACGTGCAAGTCACCTGCACACTCAACGCCTTCCATACGACATGGCGGACCCAAACGGGCTAAGTACCACCAAAGGATACCTAGAAAGTCTCGTTAACAACTCCCTAAGCGGAGGACAAGACTAGCATGGGCTATACACAAATATAATAAAATGCAACAAGCAGAGCAGACAATTTACATAACAAAAACTGAATAATTTGAAAACTAAAACTGATTGAGAAAACTAACTACAAACTGGAAACTTAGAGCTAAAGCTGAAAACTGAGTCTGTATCTAATAACTGAAAGCTAAGTCAAAAACTGATATTTAAAACTAAAGTTAAAAATTGAGTAAATTTTTAATAAATAACTTTTATGAAAACTTTGCGCTAAGTAAATTTTGAGCATAGAGAACACGCACGGGAGAGTGTCAGCCTATCTCCCCAACAAACAATAGCCCCTGCGAGTGTGGGGTAGCTAACCGTGGTCCTTATGGCACTCACGCAAGGGGAGGTCGGCTAGTTCTCCCTTTCTTAATGTAGTCACATAATCTAAATCAGAACTAAAGGTCTAACAAGTAATTGCACATAAGCAAATAAATGCAACACATCATTTTCTGTCATGGTAGTTTATATTTGTGTGTATTTTGAAAAGTAACTCAAGCAAAAATATGTGCATTCTACTCTAGTCCTTGACCTAGGGAAGAAACCTCAACTCACCTTGGTCCAAGCCGATGTGCTGCTCTTCAATTCGCTTTCCCGTGTCGAACCTCTTCTAATAACTCTATTCTTGATTGGAAAAAATAATATATTAGCCGTGTAAGCTTTCGGAGTTGTTGTGTGCTTAATCTAACGATGTACTTGGATTTGTAAACTGATAGCAAAACTTCATTTTTCTTCAACCGCGCGTCTGAACTATACGCAGCTACTGTTGGAATCATAAGCTCGCTGAAATTTTTCCAATCTTGTCCAAGCATCCTTGGTCGTCACTTTATAAAGCCCAAGCTTTAAGAGCATGTTCTCATTTATAGAACAATGATTTAACCTTCCCCTAAGTATATCATTCTATGTATTTCATAAACCAGCTTCAAAATTTTTAATTACCACAATAGAAGGACCACATGTCGATTTCCTTTCCAAATAAGCCAAAACTTGATCTTTCCTCCAAGAATCTACATAAATGATCGATCCCTTTTCGAGACTGATCCTTCATTTAAACAAACTGTAGTACCCCGAAAAATTTTGAAGTACTTAAGCGTTATTAAGAAAATTAATATGCGCTAGTTATATTATTTTGTGTGCAAGCGAGGACTATTATTATGATGAATATTAATAGGATATGATAATAAGTGTACGAGACATATTATAAGTGATGTTGGGTCTAAGGATAGCCCTAAATCTAAGTCAAGTTGAAAATTACATGATAGACTAAAGCTCCAAATGAGTACGCACAAGACTAAACTTTGGATGAGTATATCTATATATATATATATAAAGAGTTATGTAATATACAACCTATAAAATGAAAGATTTTTGAGTCTAGTTTCTAACTCTTCAAACCGTTTGTCATTTGGACATTCTTACAAGAAGTTATGATCAAATTACCAAAGGCTAGCAGAGGAGTCTACGGATGCGAAGCATCCGAGGTCGCGTCCAAAAGAAAGACTGGCAATGAAGTGCTGCCATAGCATCCAAGTCCGCATCCGAGCTTCAAAGAGGAGTGAAGTGGGGATGTGAAACATCCAGGGCCACATCCAAAACCCAAAACTCTCGGCTTATAAATACAAAATTGGGGGAAGAGAGTATTTTGTGTATTGGGGGTTAGGGTTCTTAATGGTGAAAAGACGATTTTGAGCTCAAATCAAGTCCAATCAACTAAGGTAAGTTGTTAATGATGTTTTGAATTGACTCTTACTCAATATACATGAGCTCTAACATCATTCTTACATCCAAATACTAGATTTCATCATCAAATCCTCAAGAATACAAAAATCACCAAAGTTGTGATTTTTCAAGATTGATCTACTAGAGGTAATTCCAATGCTTCAAACTCGTTTATTATAAGTAGTTAGAAGTATTTGAAGCATTTGTTACAAGTTTTAATGGTTGAAAGATTGGATTATAAAAAACTCTAGTTCATGGCATGAATAGTACATTTGAAAAAATAAGAGAGAAAATGAATGGTAATCTGGGCGATGAAATTTATGAATACAATGAACCTATGGAATTATTTGTTAGTAAAAGATCGAAGTGATCAACTAAGTAATCACCCGAATTGTATATTTTTCAAGTGTTGATTATGGAAGACGATGAATAGTAACTTGGTGGCAATGGACAATTGATGTAGTATTAAAAACTTGTGAATGGAGGAGGATTGAAAACTTGTGAATGTTAAAAAAGCGAAAGCGATGTAAGTTGATTAAAACTTACTCTTCTTGAGGGACTTTCTCTAAAAGCATGTTTCGAGTTAATACTTAAGCTGTTTTGCAAATGTGCTTTCGTGCTTGTGGGGACAAACAAGTACGGATGTCTCCATGTATTAAAATATTATGTTGCATATGTAGTGTCATACTGTTTTATAAAATTTTATTTTAAATCTTGTTGTCAAAATGACACTCAAGGTAAATGTTATAAGTTTTTATCAAAACTTACATATTTACAAGAGTATACATATTTGAGTGCTAAAGATAAGTTTTTGTGGAAAGTATTTCTTTTGAAAATTAACGAACATAATGGCACTTGTGGTATCTTTTAAAGATTGATGTTAAATTGCTAAAGGCTTTAGCATGTAAAAGGTTATTTATTTAAATTTTGTTCAAAGGATTTAGATTTTCTATAAATGGTATGATTTGATAAAAATAGATCATTTGAGGCTACTATGCTATGAATCTATTTTTGAAGTATCAAATATTTTGGGAGTAACTTGTGTTCACCGAAATTGACTTTGGATATATCGTATTCGTTGCCATAAAACTACATGTGTTGGTGTAGGCGTAGATGGCCACTTTGTGGTATAGACTACGGCAGAGTGCTCTCCCTCGAGAGAGTACTATTTTGTGTCATTATTAGTATGTCTGAATCGATTCGTACGACACTACGATGAGACGACCTGAGCAAGTAGGTTATATGATACTTGCCGCTAGGTACATAACCTAGTTGACCTTCTTATGTCGGTGATGGTATAGTACTCCTAGTGAAAGGTAAGGATGATTTTCTTATGTTTAGGCCTAAGGAACCGGAAGTGATTTCGATGACTTAAAGCAAATGGAATGATTTTGTATGATTTTATCTAAAATCTTGGATTGACGTAAATGTTTTAAAAGTTTATATTGTGGGTTATATTTCACTTGATTGTTATTTAAAATAACAAGGGTCGTGAATTGGTAAAATTTCTTATTATTTTATATCAAATATTGGTGCATTATTTTTTTATAAAGTTTGTCCCAAGAACTTGAGTTAGAGAGAGTCTATGACACTTATTGAGTACCGATGTGGTGTACTCAGCTCTTAGGGGCCTGCTTACATGTTTCAGGATGATGCATGATACGTGGCATGCGGTCAGGCTAGGATGACTCTCTTTCCGAGGTATTATAAAGCACCACTTTTATTTTGTGGTAACTATCATGTTCTTCATTGTTTTATTTTGTTGGAATTACTCCAATCGTTGGTTCTATTCTTTGGTATAGAGGCTCCATAGATAGTTGTGAAAGGTTGTAGTAACGGGGTTGTACACGACATACATGAAAGTATATTTATTTTACTTAGTCTTATTGTTATTATCATGAAAGGCGTCATGTGTGATTTTGAATTGGAAAATATTTTATCATTTAACTTGAAAATGTATATGATTTTCAAGGATCTTCCGCAGTTAAATTTGTTTTCATGCATATGATTTGGGTGCATTACATGGTTTGGTTCGCTCGGCTCGGATAGTATGCCGGGTGCCGGTCACGTGGTTTTGGGTCGTGACACAAACATTATCAGCTCTAGTGTTTCACCGTTTGTCTCTATTAAAATGGGATATACAATTGATCCAAAAGCAACTTCAATCAAGATTGAGTTTTTTACATGCTTGATAATTTTTTAACTATTATTTAAAACAAAATAGAATCATTTATTGTTTATTTCATAAAGAGTACTTTTATTTTTATTATTAGCATATTATAAAAATTAAGCTCAATATTTAATAAGTTAACTGACTCACTAATCACAGGAAGTACTTTTTTTGTCCATCTTCATTCTCCCTTTCCAACATTCATCTTCTTCACTTAACTTTTGAAAATCTGATGCATATGTGAATGCCACCTAAATTCAATATGTATTGATTTATACGTCTTTTATACTTTGTATATTAATTATCACTTTAATTCAAAATATATTTTTATATATATAATTTTTGTATATTTATTTGTGAAGTGCCATCTTATTTTAAGATGTATTTTTAATGTATATTTTAAATATATTTTATATGTCAAGTACCATTTTAATTTAGAATGTATTTTTTATGTATATTTTTTTGTATATTTATATGCCATCTTAATTAAATTTAAGATATTTATTTTTATGTATATTTCACATGTCTAAGTGTCATCTTAATTGAGGATGTATTTTTAATGTATATTTTTTGTATATTTTATATGTGTTAATTCAATGTATATTTTTTTATATATACGTTTTGTATATATTAACATATATTATTATCGAAGTAAGATCTTTATTTTACGAAAGGAAGAAAGAAGGAAGAGAAAAACTTAAGAAAGATAATTAAAAAAAACAAATAGAATAAATTTAGAAAATATATTTGCTTCGGCAGAAAATAAAATTAAGAAGATAAAGAAAAAGAAGGAAAGCTAATAGATAAAGAGAAAAAAGTATGGTTTTTGTACAAGGAATTATTGACTTTTCATTCAAATTGCTTATGTTTACGAATTAATAATTAATATTCCTATTTTAATGAAACTGTGTGATACAAATATAAATATTTTTTTGCTATAACTGTAATATTGGATTTCTTGCTAAGAGTTATATTTTTTTTAAAATGTGACAGAGTTACGTAAAGTTCCCAGGAGTGTCGCAGCCGTCGTCAAACCCCAATAATCCCTGATGTAGTCTTTTTCTTTTTTCCTCCTTTCGCAGCCACTTATACCCTTCGTTTATTTCTTTTTGTCCTTCTTAGGGCTTTGCAACGTGAGATATCCAAAAAGAACGGATTGGCCCATCAGTTTAATTAATTAATTAATATCCATCCTATTTGGCATATGCACATCAGCCCATTAATTCTATTTCACTAAAATCTTGCATTGCATAATATTTGTATTTACACAACTTAATTCCATATCATCTTCTATCTAAGCACTTATATCAACCGAGGAGTTAAAAATCAATCTTACCATGTGATTACTAACGAATGAGTATAATCCAAGACTTATGGAATCATTTTAAAAATAGGAGGCTTTACAGAAGCTGCACAGCAAAGAGCAGCATTGATAATATTGGTCAACCATAAGTTTTTTAATACATTATTTGAAATAGTAACTTTTATACCATACTGGCGTACACTTTTTATTTTGGAACATCAAAAAGTACGTGGTATGATTTTAAAAATAACATAATAAAAACAATGAGTATATCTCAATCTCAAGTAAATTAGAGTCGACTATT
Organism: Nicotiana tomentosiformis; assembly: GCF_000390325.3. Taxonomy (NCBI): domain Eukaryota; kingdom Viridiplantae; phylum Streptophyta; class Magnoliopsida; order Solanales; family Solanaceae; genus Nicotiana; species Nicotiana tomentosiformis. Next base: position 44,979,686 of record NC_090816.1, on the reverse strand, counting down.
TGAATCCATCATCGTATATCAGTCTGTCTTAGTTCAATATTATTTTTAAAAAAATGTAGTTTCTTAGTATTATTCTACACAGTTTTCAAATATTTATTAGTTTAGGTGCTTTTTATTATTTTATGTGATATTTTCTTAATGAAAGTAAGTAACTTTTTAACTATTAATTTAGTATTTTATGAGACAAATTTAATATTTTAAACTTTGGTCTCCAATTAAATATCGCCATACAAAATTGATAAGGTGGAAGAAGGGATTACAGTTTTTTTGTTTTGTTATGTAAGCCTCTGAAGCACAATGTGTTCAATTGCTCTCTAATGTGGATTATACCATCATTTAATGAAACATTAGCGACAAACTAGCAATAAGAGGGTGGACAGGTAAGCCGCACAAGCTTTTTCGCCAACCACTAAAGCATTTTGGAGAAAGACAAATTCGATATTTTGCCTTAATTCACATTATGCCTCCTAAATTTAACATAATTTCCTAAATTGATCCCAATCTAATTGAAGCTTCTCAAGCTTTTTTTGTTTGAAACAATGAGGAAAAGTAAAACAAAAGAGAAAAATAAAAAAATACATTTAACAAAAAATCTTGCAAAAAATTAAAATTTTACTTTTTTTATCCCCTCACTCTCTTGTATACACTCTACCTGCCACGTGGGATTAAAAGGGGTAGTTAATACTCCCTAGTTTGAAGTTGTTAAGGGGGTCACAAGACTTCCCAAAAGTATAACTATTCAACTGATAAGGTGAAACAATTTTATAGAGATAATAATTATGTATTATCCGTATAATTTACATGCTCTTTGTCATGAAGCAGAATTTGGGGTAATAAAATATCTTGCAAACATAGAGCCTGCATACATATAATGATTACATCATGAAAAGCTGAATATTCAGTAATCATAGTTAGAAGTAACATTACTCATTTAATTTATCCTCATTTTCGTGGAAAATTGAGAAAAGTAAATTTATATGAAGTACCTTGTCACTTTTCTAAAGTAAATTTTATATGAAGTACATTTTCACTTTTGTCTCTTGATTTCTTCACAATTTTCATCACAAGAAAATTTATATAAAGTAATGGCAAATCTATGGGTGAACTTCGGATTGCATATGAAAATTTCGGTTTGCATTTTCGGTTTTCGGTTGAAGAAATGACAATCCAAATCCAATCCAAATAAGTTCGGATTGGATTGAATTTTTTAAGTTTAGTTTCACATTAATCGGTTTAGATATTTTGAATTTTCGGTTTTGCACTTATAAGTTGAGATATTTCTTCTTTTTATAAAAATGAATATCCAAATGAAATACTCATGTTACATTGTGTGAAAAATTCATCATTCTCGCCACAATCATTCAAATGAAGTATTCAAGTAATGAAATTATTGTCAAAAAAAATATAATAGAGAAATTAATACGATCGATAAGAAGTAGAAATAGTAAAATCATGTCCAAATAGAAAGTATTCTTACAGTAACTTAGCAATTAATATTGAATATATGAGATAATATCTAATGGGTAGGGTATTGAACTTATTACTATTGACATATGAATAATGTACTAAATATAAAATTATAAGAATTTCGGATTTTCGGATATCCAAAAATTCGAAGTACGAAATCCAATATCCAAAATTTTTTAAAATTAAATCCAAAATCTAATCTGTAATTCAAAAATTCAAAAAAATCGGATTTCGATTTGAATTTCGGGTTTGCCTAAACTATGCACACCCCTATGTCAATCTCTTATACAAAATAGTGATATGTCATATTGAAGGCGACACAAAGAAGGCTTTATGATTTGATAAAGAAAAAGATTCACCAATGGAGAAAAACCAAAAGTATTTAAAGGTGAAAAAGGAAAGGTGCTTTTTTATCTCTCAAAATAGAGAAGTACTTGCGTTAAAATTTAAAATTTAAAATTTAAAATTTGATATTAAGAGTCTTATACTAAGATAGCTCTTATAAATTACATGTGTGTTACTTAAAGTACATACAAATTATACATTCATATGTTAGGACAATACTAAAAAGATTATTCTCACGAAGCTTAGCAAACCCAAGGACTACAATTTGAGCAACAGTGTCAGTGTGTATAACATAAGGGACTAAATACAAAATAGCCAAAAACATAGTATACGTAGTGCAAATATAAGAAGAAGAGGAGTGAGTGTGACAAATACTCTCCATTTCCTATAATAATTTATAATTTATAATTTATAATTTGAAACTTCGAATGAAACATCGTCACGCCAAAACATAGAGAGAGAAGATTAGAGAGAGAAACCTGAAGTTCTCTTGACAATCAAAGTGTCGAAGACTCTCCGTAAACATCGCTTACTCCTCTTGTAAGAATTTCAGTCTTTTTCTTCTTACTCAATTTCTTTGACCAAGTTTTTCTACTTTGATTTTTTTTAAATTTTAATTTATACATGAAAAATGAATCTAGAGCCTAAGATTTTGATTCAGAGGCAATTAAACCTGATAAACTGATCTGGGTTTTTTTTTTTTGTAGTAAAAAAAATCTGCCTAAATGTACAATTTTTTCAGCTAAACCCCTGAAAAGGCTAATCTTGCTTAAGCATGGAGCTATTTGTTTTGATTTTTTAATTTATTACATTGTATTAGCAAATTATAAGTTGTATTCTCACGATTTTATTTTGGATTTTGTGTAATGTTTAAATTTTGTTAGTTTTGTAGTTTTTTTTGGAGAAGAATGTTATCAAGAATGGATTCTAGGAAGAAAATTGGTGAGAAGACTGGAAATGGGAAGTTGTTGAATGATATTGAAGCTATAAGTAAAGCCCTATATTTGGATAAAACCCAGCCTCGGATTTTGATGTCTACAGCTAGTAGTCGTTCTAAGTCTGTTGGGAAAGCCCGTTTACCCGACCCCAAATCGAAGAGCAAAGACAATAATGGTAGAGATTTGTTAGACAAGGATAGTAATAAGAAGTCCATATGGAGTTGGAAGAGCTTAAAGTCCTTAACTCATGTTAAAAACCGAAGGTTCAATTGCGGTTTTTCGCTTCAAGTCCATTGCATTGAAGGGCTGCCGCCATTTTTTTATGACCTTAGCCTTGTCGTCCATTGGAGGAGGCGAGATGGTGAGTTGATGACATATCCGGTTATGGTTTGTGAAGGTATAGCTGAATTTGAGGAACAGTTGAGTTATACGTGTTCTATATATGGCAGTAGGAATGGTCCCCATCATTCAGCAAAGTATGAGGCAAAACATTGCTTGTTGTATGCTGCAGTTTATGGCACGCCTGAACTTGACTTGGGGAAGCATCGGGTTGACCTTACCAGGTTGCTTCCTCTTACATTAGAAGAATTGGAGGATGAGAAGAGCTCGGGTAAGTGGACAACTAGTTACCGGTTGTCAGGTAAGGCTAAAGGTGCAACCATGAATGTTAGCTTTGGGTATCACATAGTTGGGAATGGGAACACTTCTGCCATGCTTCCGAGCAATAGGGACGTTCGAAACTTGAAGCAGAGCAGTTCAAGTGCTGCAAAACTTCTTGCACAATCTGAGCAAAGTGATGAGCTGAGCATAATAAGGCGAGCTGGAAGCCTTCCTCCCCGGTCTTCTACTTCACAGCAGTACGCAGAAGAAGTAAAAGATCTTCATGAGGTTTTACCAATGCGTAGTTCTGACCTCTCCAAATCAGTAGAAGTTCTGTATCAGAAGCTCAAGGAAGAGAAGCTTGAAGTTTCAGATATTGATGTTTCCTCTAATGCTGTTGAGAGCCTCAAGCCAGAACTATCCTTGCTATCAGAACCTGGGAAGGGAAGTGTTGAAAACGAGTGTGAGTTTTCTGTGATTGAGCAAGGCATAGAACTGCCCTTGAAGGAACTGGAGCAAAAAGAAGATGATTCTGTGAAAACTATTGATTACCCTGTGTTGGAGAGGCATGTACCTGCTAGTACTGTGAAGATGCCCATTGAAGAGGAGGCACAACCTGAACTATTGGACAAGGGTCTTGACAGTGCAAATGACCTACTTCCGGTGAATGCCAGCAATTTTGAGACAGAAGAATTAATTATGAAAGAATTGGTGTCTGCATTATACAATGTCTCTGACTTAGCAAACGAGGGATTAGATTCTCAAGAACATGACAATGAAGTTATAAATCATGATAGTTACTTGGATGCTAAAGCGAATTATAGAGAGGTTAGGAAGGGAAAATCCCTCAGCATGGATTACGTTACTGAATCCGTGGCTAGTGATTTCCTGGATATGCTAGGGATTGAGCATAGTCCATTTGGCCCAAGTTCCGAGAGCGAGCCTGATTCCCCAAGAGAACTATTATTGAGGCAATTTGAGAAGGACACTCTGGCTAGTGGCTGTTCTTTGTTTAACCTTGATATGGGCATTGAAGAATTTGCTTCTGATGCTCCAAGTGGATCTCAATGGACGAGCATCTCCGAGGAATTTGGTTATTCATCTGCCGAACCGTCATATGAGGAGATGCCCAAGATAGAAATTGAGGCAATGAGTAACAAAACAAGGGCTTCCACATTGGAGGACTTGGAGACGGAGGCTTTGATGCGTGAATGGGGCTTGAACGAGAAGTCGTTTCAATATTCTTCTCCCAAAAGTTCAAGTGGTTTTGGCAGCCCAATTCATATGCCTCCTGAAGACCCTTACCAATTACCTCCTCTTGGAGAAGGCTTGGGACCCTTGGTACAGACTGAAAATGGAGGATTTTTAAGGTCAATGAATCCTGCAATTTTCAAGAATGCTAAGGGTGGAGGGAATTTAATTATGCAGGTATCCAGTCCAGTGGTGGTGCCTGCGGAAATGGGTTCTGGTATAATTGACATACTGCAGCATTTGGCCTCCATTGGAATGGAAAAGCTCTCCATGCAGGCAAGTAAATTAATGCCTTTGGAAGATATAACTGGTAAGACAATGGAACAAATAGCCTGGGGAAATGCACCGAGTTTAGAAGGACCTGAAAGGTTTGTCGTTTTGTTCACATTATTTTTTGTAGAGTTGGATTGCAATTAGCGTACCGCAAATATACATGCACCTACTTATATCTCGTTTGAAATTGTTTTGCAGACAAGATTTATTGCATCATGAATTTGAGTTTGGGCAAAACATGGCCAGCGGTCGGAGTAAAAAGGGAAAATCGCACGGACCAATGCCAAGTAAGTTGGAATCAAGTTCTACTGGGACTCATATGGACGCTGAATATGTATCCTTAGAAGACCTTGCTCCTTTGGCAATGGATAAAATTGAAGCCCTTTCGATTGAGGGTTTGAGAATACAGTCGGGCATGTCAGATGAGGATGCACCTTCAAACATCAGCGCTCAATCCATCAGTGAGTTTCCAGCCTTTGAGGAACAAAAGATCAATTTTGGTGGAGCTGTAGGTTTGGAAGGGGCAGGTGGATTGCAGCTTCTGGATATTAAAGACAATGGTGATGAAGTTGATGGGCTTATGGGCTTATCTCTAACATTTGATGAATGGATGAGGTTGGACTCGGGAGAAATATATGATGAAGATGTGATTAGCGAGCGAACCTCTAAACTGCTAGCAGCTCATCATGCTATCAGCACAGACATGTTTCGGGGCAGGTCGAAGGGAGAGAAGAGACGTGGAAAAGGTAAGAAGTGTGGTTTGTTGGGAAACAACTTTACAGTGGCACTAATGGTGCAGCTCCGTGATCCTTTACGGAATTATGAGCCGGTTGGTACACCTATGCTTGCACTTGTTCAGGTAGAGAGAGTGTTTGTACCACCTAAACCTAAGATATACAGCACAGTTTCTGAAGTTAGAAACAACAATGAAGATGATGATGATGATGATGAGCCTCCTAAGAAGGACCCGAATGTGGATATCAAAGAAGAGAATATCACCACCGAGGTTGAACAAATACCACAGTACAAAATAACCGAAGTGCATGTTGCAGGTTTGAAGACAGATCAAGGTAAAAAGAAATTATGGGGTTCCACAACTCAAGAACAGTCTGGCTCTCGTTGGTTGCTTGCTAATGGGATGGGAAAGAAAAATAAACATCCATTAATGAAGTCAAAGGCTGCTAACAAATCTTCAAAGGCAGCTGCTTCATCAGCAACAACTACAGTGAAGCCTGGTGATACACTATGGAGTATATCTTCTAGGGTTCATGGTACAGGCGCTAAATGGAAGGAAATAGCAGCACTAAATCCACATATCCGAAATCCAAATGTTATATTGCCAAATGAAACAATCAGACTGAAGTAGTGGTTCAAACTGGGGGCAATGAAATTTCAGAATTTATGGTGAAAAAACTGGGCAATACAGCTTCAAGTTTATATTGAAGGTCAAAGAACGGGTGATCGTGCTGAACCAGTATATTTTTGTGCAATGACAATGTCATGTCAAGGGATGTGCTCTTCTGTTCTTGAAGTATTCTCTTCTGTAAATGTGCTTGATTTGTACAATGTTGGCAATTCGTTGTTGTGGTTGTCATGGGGAACATTGTTTTCCTCTTCATCACTTACAGAAAAAAAAAATGTACCGACTCTTGTGACGCCTTGTGTTTGTTGCAATAGCAGAAAATTTGTTCCTAAAAAGGGCATCTCGGTACACAAAGCATATCGCATTCATCCAGGTACGGGGAAGGGCCGTATCTCAAGGAACTGCAAAATGAATCGTACCCTTTTTTGGATATTAAATGTGGGTGCTTTATTTCTCTATGTCAAGAGCCATCGATGGCAAAATTTCCTATTAAACTTTTCTGGTTGATCTGAATTTAATCTAAATCTTTGTTTTAAGGAAATACCAATCTGTTTTGAGCTTTTCATCTGAGACTCTCCAACCACTAAAACTATAAGAAAATGTCTTGTTAAGTTTGGCGAAAGGATGTTTTTGAGGAAGGAAAAAAAGAAACAACTAAAAACTCATACTAGGAAACAAAAGATGCTCAAGACGTTCTTCTGGTGTAGTGTAAGACATGATTGAGATAATAGGGAAATCGAAGTGGGTGAACACAGGTAGAATAAAGGGGTTAGGGGTACTTATTGCACAACCTTTAAATGGTAACTTTGAAGGAAGTTGCTGGCTTGCTGCATACATAAAAGTCTCAGGGATCTAAATAAGTAGTGATACCCCACAAGAGAGAAGTTAGCAGATACAGATCTTAATATAGAAAGCTGCTAAGGAACGAACACAAGCACCTTTCAGTTCCCACACTGAACTCATTGACCTCCAGTTTTAAGCATCGGGCTTGTAATTCGTCATTCCTTATGTTTAAATTGCCTATTATATGCCTTGTCAATTAGATCACAAGCCGCAACCACGAAAGCAGAGCATTCGCTCATAGAATCATTCAATTGATTGACACCAGCACAATTTTCAATTAAACATCAGGCTGCAGATGCTTCAACTAAACTATACCTGCGAAACCACACTCCAGCTAAGTTTTACAAGTTAGAATATATCACAGGAAGATGCTTTCCTACAAGATCCCTATACGTCCAAATTTTAACTAGTAGATTATCCAGAAAAACAAAGAGTAAGGACGAGAACTTTGAATGAACATGCCCTGCTGATCTACGTAAGATGGCAGTGTCCTACAGGAGACAAATACAAGGGTGGAACTTTAGCAAATTCAACAGGATGTCAAGGGCGTGGCCTCTTGTTGCTGCATGTTGGGCATTTGTACTGCTTTATATGCTCAGCCTTCGCAGGTGTGATCTTCACACACTTACCATGGAACCACCTCTCGCATATGTCACAACAAATCCAGAATTCATCTGAAGCATAGTTCTCACCACATGCCCCACACAGGGTATCGCCGTGCTCTTCCTCCTCTTCATCTAATCCATCATCCTCATCTTTTACTTCGACCTTTGAGTATTTACCCTGGATTTCAACATGAAACTATTTTCATACACCTATTTGTTAAGTTCCACACCAAGCATAAGAAAACACACTCAATTCATGGAATTGCTTTTAATGATTTCTCTATGATAATCTGGAAAATGTATGGTAGGAGACATGGTATAGTTTCAAATAAGATAAACAAAACCCCGATGCATACAGTGAAGAAGTGATAGATAAAGTGATGGCAACAAAAAATGAGGACTATAAGAAAGTAGTGAACTTACAGAATATATAAAGCAAACTGAAAGTAGGCACAAACCTCAATTTATAAGGCACCTTGACCAAAAAAATATTAATGAAGAGCAAATTCAGTTGTGAAGATTCAGCAACATGAAATGCTAAGTACAATTGTGAAAACAAGACATTAGAATCAATTGAAAACTGTAGGTCAGTATCAAACACAGCTCAACTGTTGAAAATTTCCGCGTTGCCTCTAACAAGGCACAACCTCTTCAAACAACGGGCATATAAGCATACACCCAGAAATGTCACTCCATTAGTTCATAACAACTCAAAATAACTTCATTATTCACTTACTGCTACTACATCACCAAACCTGAAGCCCAGCTAACTCCCACAAGTCACAACTCACATAGCAACATATAAACCTAAGCCCTTTTGATACTAGATGTAGTACATCAAATAAGCCTCCATACTTCAAATAGAAAGAAAAATCAACGTTTATCAACTTGAGAGGCTTGTGTAGAATTCCGGGACTACATAATCTATAGCTGGTTACCACATGGTACGCAAATCCTTCAAAATCACCCGTTGCACTCGTGTCGATCCAACACAATTTGGGTGTGTGTTGGATGCACCCCGATCTTGGTCAAGTCACCAAGGGTGAGTTATAATACATTATAATACAATTTAATAGTCATACCTCAACAACGTACTTGTATTACTACTCATATCCTCCAAGATCTAGGATTTAGGTTATGACAAATTCAATTTTTAGATTCATAACTGTATCAAATATGTACACCCGTATCCATGTAACATATAATATAACAGGTAGAGATGGTTTTGTCACTGATTAATCATCAGAATCATTATTCCAATCTGTTGGCTAGTAAAAATCACTACAGATTTGGGGTTTCTAGAACGTAGCTGATGAGCCAGTGGTATGCCCTCTTGATATTCACCTGATTGTTGTTCCAATTTGGTAATTAAATTAGATGACCAGCGAGGTATTATAATTTCTTTTATTCCAATAGATTTTTTTTTTCTAGATTTGTCCCATTAGGATGAATTGCATTGAATACAAAATTCACAAATTCAGTTCTGTTTTTCTGAATTCACTTATCAACCAACATCAATCTCAAACTAGTTGTGGTGAGCTCTAATTGACCCCACTTCACCAATACACTATAGGAGAAAAATGCACAGATTCTTGTCTCGTTCATTTCATTCATGTTAATTATCTGTCATGACAAAATTGTTCTAATCACTATAATCGTTCTCTTTGCACTGCTTACTACGCATATGAGTTATCAGTCATCATAGAAAATACAAGTCCCTAATGCTGACGTAAGGAATTCACAAACATATAAGCAAATAGAGATGGGTTGGAATAGTTGTTTCATATCTGTGGGGTCAAATCCCAACTCCTGTTGCTGATCTCTTGATCAATACTTTCAGCCCCCCCCAAATATTTTTTCCTTATTTAGGATAAGTACCTTCAGGCCACAACCTTAAATTTCAAGTTTACTATTTAATGTTCTCGTTCCAAGAGTCCAAGGCTTATGTCAGAAACTATCCACTGCTATCTTTGTTATGAATACTGCATAGCAATGGGTTATCAAAGAATCAACATTTTTATTTGGGAGAGGGTTGAAGAGTGGTAGTGTTGTACCACTTTAGAGTTTGACTTGGATTTGGTGCTGCTATGGTTAGAGACTGATGATCTCTCCTTTACTTGCTTCTTGGCAGCTCCAGTGACAACCTCATATATTGTTGGCAGATCATTTATCATATTGAACAGGCGTTTCCTGAACCACAGATACCACAAACGTTTAGCAAAAACAAGAAACTTTTCAATTTAGTAAAATGAGTAGGTAACGGCTCTTCTGCATTCATGACCAAGCACATGCATCGCTTGGGACCATTCACATACAATGGCTTTACAGAGTGACGCTGTTTAGTTACTTAACAGAATAAGCAACTTCTAGTAGGCTATATGTCCACAATAAAATCAAGAGAAAAGGGCCAAATATACCCCTCTACTTTCATATATTGTCTATATTTAACCTCTGTTATACTATCGGGCCAAATTTACCCCTACCGCTATACTATTGGGCCAAATTTATCGCTACAATCAGCAAACTTTTAAAAATACCTCTTGATCTGTTAAGTAATCCAAAATCTCCCAAATTCTTTTTATTTAAATCACTTGTTGTTCTTCTTGCTCCATTATTTTCAAAAATTACTATTGATGCGATTGTTAAAGTTACTAGACTATACAAATTATTCATAATTTTTTTTTAATTACCAATGCACCAATTTCTCTTCTTGTAATAAATAAAATTAGTATAGAATTTTATTTATTTTTCAATCATATACACACCGTAGAATTTAGTGGGCCTATTTATTGTGTATTATATGTAGCTGATCATCATGTATGTACATGTATATTCAAATATATTTTGTCATTGCCTAGTTACTATAGAGTTCGATCGACTAACTTAAGAGTGCACAATGTGTAGGCATTTAATTAAAGCAAAGTTGAATCAGACAATGTAAAGTCTCCGAGGAACTTCAAATTCAATCACTGATACTTGCAAAGTCTTCATACATTTGGTGCAACGAATTCATTAAAATTGAGATGTTGTAAATACTTTTAGAATTTAAAAAAGCTACCTAATTTAGATTTTTCAATTTACTATACTTTGTTTATTCTGTTGTATTATTTAATAATTTTTTCTCTTTTTTTTTTCTCTAATTCAGAAAACAGGTAAATGCCAATTATTTCAAAAATAGTGGACCAAGAAGAACAACAAGTGATTTAAATAAAAGGAATTTGGGAGATTTTGGATTACTTAATAGATCATGGGGTATTTTTAAAAGTTTGCTGATTGTAGGGGTAAATTTGGCCCGATAGTATAATGGTAGGGGTAAATTTGGCCTGATAGTATAACGGAAGTTAAATATAGACAATATATGAAAGTAGAGGGGTATACATGCAAAAAGAATTCATCAAAGGAAGATCGGATAAACACAAAAAGGGCAGGCAAAAGGCAATGCAACTGTTTTTGTAAAATCTGTCAAAAAATCAAGTGTACCTATCAGCTTTGTCAAAGCCAAATCTGGCACCAAAGTAAAAGGCAACAGAGAGTAGCCATGCATCACTGTGAACAGCAACTAGAGCCAACCAGTCCTTTTCTTGCATCCCATCTCTGGCGAAGTTTATACCCAGTGCTGGCTCTGGAAGCTCAGGAGGCACCTCCTCAGCTGGCAAATTGACTTCCCATTGCTCGCTTGGAAATCCATAGAGGCAAAGATTTTCCTTTTCTGCAAGGTTTTCATGAGAGAGAAAGAGAGAGGGAAAAGAAAATTTTGAGATTGCGATATCATCAAATAGTTTCAGATGAGCTAATCAATTTTTCAGAAAGCACTTATTCAATAAAATAATATGTCAACGAAACCATAAAAGTCCTTATCGAAAGAAAAAACCATAAAAGTACTTGAATATCTGTTTTAATGTGTAAGGTAGACATTACAAGATTAGAAGTCTTGTTGAGCTAAAGGATATTTCAGGCTTTATGCTCAGGAGTAATGTTGCATTCTTTTCATGGATTTCATATGTCAGGATTATGAAGAACTATAAGATTTTCCAAAATCATAAACTATCATGAGGCATATAAAACAAAGGATTTGCAATTTGTTTGACCCAAAAGATGATAAATAAAGCACAAAGCTTTGCTGTCAAGTCAAATGTATTAGACAGATTTTGAGCCCTATATTTATGGACCAGTCCACATTTCAAGCCATAAACAAGACCAATATATTGAGCCCAAGTCTTCCAAGATATTTCTGCTTAAAATGCCCAAACATTGGAAGCTGGAGTCAGTTTTGAGACAACAACTGAGTGATGAACAAGGAAACATTTGCTACACTTTTAGACCAGCTCAAGCAACATATAAGTAGCAAGTCCAATGGACCAGCTAGTTTAAAAAAACATATTTTTCGGGCCCGTTTGGACATAAAATTTGGTTGAAGATTTTTCCAAAAAAATTTCGTTTTTTTTCGAAATCAGCGTTTGTTCATAAAATTTTCAATTTTCACTTGAAGATGCATTTTGGAAATTTTCGAAAATTTGAAAAACTGCAAAAAACTGTTTTTCAAAATTTTCACTCACAAAACTTCAAAAACAACTCAAACTGAAATTTATATCCAAACACAATTCTAAATTTCAAATACCATTTTCACTTGAAATTTTTTTTCACCATTTTTTCGAATTTTACAATTCTTATGTCCAAACGCCTACTTCCAAACTTGCATTTTCAATTATACTCAGCTTTGTTTGTTTTCTGATGTCTTGCTGTATTATTTATTTCCCTCATCATACTAGTAATTGTCAAATGATTCACATTGCATTCAACCCGAGACAAGAGGAGGTCCCCATTCTAAGAAAACAATTTTGTAGGTTGGGGTGGGGGTGTAATTATGGCCAATATTTTGGCTAATGGAGTCCATCTCACATAAGCATAAGCATCTTTGCAAAGTGTAGACTTTGTTGGCAATATTCTTTGGGACCCAAAAATATTGCATTGTGTGTTGGACATCATTTGCACAAGTTGTATCTCTTCTTTTACACCTAAGAGGCCAAGACTTTTTTGCCTATAAAAGAGAAGGCTATTAGTTCATTTAAGACACACCAACAAGACTTGAGTCTTCATTTCTTGTTTCTTCCTTTCTTCCTTTATTAAGAGTGTTTTGTATGAGAGTTAAGTGTTGGGAAGCACTTGTGTGAACCCTTTCTTTGGAGTGATCTTGTGAGGTTATTCTCTTAGGGTATTTGGGATTAATTAGAGTGTTTACTCTAATTTTGTACTCTCTTTTGTACTCTTATTGTTATAGTAAATTGCTCCTCTCCGCTTGTGGACGTAGGTCATTTTGACCGAACCACGTTAAATTTGTATCTTCTTTATATTCTTTAATTGCCGTTATTATCAACTTCCATTGTCTTTGTTATTGTCATTATACCGTTGTTTGGCTAAATTCCGCACTACCCGGGTTCCCGATCTTAACAAATTGGTATCAGAGCCAGGTCTAACCGGGTTTGTTTCAGTAGCCAATATGACTCTAACAAAGTCTTATGTTGAGAAATTTGATCGAAGTGCAAACTTCGGAATGTGGCAATTAAAGATGGAAGCTATCCTAATTCAGGATGGCTTAGACTTGGCGTTGCAAGGAAAGGAGAAGAAGCTGGATAAAATGACGGATGAGGAGTTTGCCGTCATAGACAAAAGGGCAAAAGCAGGTATCATTTTAAATCTCTCAAATGAGGTTTTACGTGAAGTTTCTATAGAAACCACAGCTAAAGGCATGTGGGAAAAATTAAAAACCTTATATATGAAGAGTACGGTAGAAAATAGACTTTACCTGAAGCAAAAGCTTTATACAATTCGTATGGGTGAAGGTACCTCTATTCTCTCTCATCTTGATATCTTTGATTCCATTCCTATAGATTTGAGTAATATAGATGTAGAAATTAAAGATGAGGATCAAGCTGTGTTACTGCTTTGTTCTCTACCCCCATCTTTTAAGCATATAAGAGATACTATGCTTTATGCAAAGGATAATATCTCTTATAAGGATATTAAATCTATCTTAAAATCAAAAGAACAGATAGATAGTGATATTACTGGGAAGCTAGTGGAACTCAAGCGGAAGTTGGCTTGTTTGTTAGGGGCAAATCTGACTCCATATCCAGATACAATAATTTACAGTGTCGCTATTGTCATAAGAAAGGTCACAATATCTCCGAATGCTATAAGCTGAAAAATAAAGAAAAGCATAAGGAAAGGAAAAATGAGCACAAAAATACTGACATTGCCGAAGCAAGTGTAGCTGCTGATGAGACTGCGGGAACTATTTTTTTAGCAACTAATAATAGTTTCAAATCTAACAATGAGTGGATTTTAGATTCGGGTTGTTCTTATCATATGTGTCACAATCGGTATTTATTTACCACATATGAATCTATTAGAGGTGGAGTTGTCTTGATGGGCAACAATGCTGCCTGCAAAGTTTTTGGAAAAGGTACAGTCCGAATCAAAATGCACGATGGTGTGGTGAGAATTCTCACTGATGTTAGACATGTTCCTGACTTAAAGAAAAATCTCATCTCTTTGGGCACTCTAGAATCTCTTGGGTGCAAGTACACAGGTGAAGGTGGAGTTCTGAAAGTTTCTCATGTTGCTCTTGTGATCATGAAAGCACACAGATTTGGTTCGTTGTATACTTTATTGGGATCCACTGTTATAGGCCTTACTACAGTTTCGGTATCAGACAACTTGTCTGATTTTGATGGCATTAAATTTTGACATATGCCCATTGGGGCTTTTTGCGGAGAAGGTGGAGAAAATTTACTATATCAGCCAAAATTAGGCCAAGGTGGAGATTTGTAATTATGGCCAATATTTTGGCTAATGGAGTCCATCTCACATAAGCATAAGCATCTTTGCAAAGTGTAGACTTTGTTTGCAATATTCTTTGGGACCCAAAAATATTGCATTATGTGTTGGACATCATTTGCACAAATTGTATCTCTTCTTTTTCACCTAAGAGGCCAAGACTTTTTTGCCTATAAAAGGGAAGGCTATTAGTTCATTTTAGACACACCAACAAGACTTGAGTCTTCATTTCTTGTTTCTTCCTTTCTTCCTTTATTAAGAGTATTTTGTATGAGAGTTAGCATAGTAAATTGCCCCTCTCCGCTTGTGGACGTAGGTTACTTTGACCGAACCACGTTAAATTTGTGTCTTCTTTATTTTCTTTAATTGCCGTTATTATCAACTTCCATTGTCTTTGTTATTGTCATTATACTGTTATTTGGCTAAATTCCGCACTACCCGGGTTCCCGATCCTAACAGGAGGGCTGATCTGGAACCAATGAGCTATGACCTATATAGACACTTCGAAAAAAAACCCTAATTTCATGTCTCCCTCCCTCCCCCCTCTCCACTTTCGCTCATTTTCAAGTGCAGAGTGTGCCTTCCCACTCAAAGAAAAGATTTTTTTTCAATAGTTTTGAAGGAGCGGAAAGACCCAATCGTGTATTAGGCTTGTCCCTTGGGGACATCTAATAAAAAGGTTTAATTCAGGGAAATCGTAGCAAAGAGAAGATGTCCACAAATAGAGCCCCATCTAATAAGTGAACAGAACATAATTCAATATAATCACACTTATATTCCAGAACTCATGAGCACATAAAAGCAATTACATAAACAACCCGGGAAAACTGAAAAGAAAAGGAGGTTAAAACAACAATAATGCAGCAATATTTAACAGCAGAAAATTAGCAAATATTTCTTAACAATAGGAATCAGAACCCACTGCAAATTTATTCAATTGAAATTTTTTTTTTAAGAATATATTTATTGCAGTGAGCGAAAACTTACCAAATAAATAAATAGTAAATGCGAATAATACTTAAACACGAGCTAATGGGAATTGAAAACAAAAGTAAGGATCCCTAAAACTCACCAGGGTCACACTGCTGATAAAATTCCTCCACATCTGCAAAAAGAATTGCCCAAAATTAAAGTCTCACAGAGTACAATAATAATACATGCTAAAACCCAAAAAAGAAAAACTCAGAAAAAGAAGAATTTTGGACAGCAAAAACAAAAATAATGATATACATGCAGTTTGCAGATAAGGGAATGTGTGTGTGTGTGTGAAAGTATACCAGCGGTGAGGGCTTTGATTAAGCCGGTACGACGGCCTTTGAGATCCCTAAAAACTTCCTCCACAGTGCGAGGATTATACTGTGCGCCTCCTTCCATTGCCCGATTTCCACACTCACTGCAGCTGCTTTTTTCCTCTGCTTCAACTTCAGTGTTTTCAACGACTTTTAAAGGGTACGAAAAGAATATAAAGGTACTACTCCTAATTGGAAACACAGGGGCATTGTCGTAAATTTGATGGCCTTCAAGGATAATTTCGGTCGGCTATTATTGAATTCATAGCCATCTATACTTCACTTGTGGGATTACGCTTAAATTTATTGTTATTGTTATTATATTGAATTCATACCTGCATTACACAAAACTTGCAAAATTTATTCACTTTAAAACACACTTCAAAATTCGCATTGAACTTTCAAATTTAGGATTTTGTAAGATTTGAAGTTCTTCTATCACTTCAAAATGTGACTTCATAATTGAATCTGAATTTTTTCTATCGCTTAATTGCAACTTAAAAAAATTGGATCTGAAATTCTTCTATCGCTTCAAAGTGCAACTTCATAATTGGATATGAAGTTCTTCTATCACTTCAATACAACTTTAGAAAATAGGGATATGAAGTTCTTCTATCGCTAGCAACTTCAGAAACTATCACGACTCAAAATTCCACCAATATCGTGATGGCACCTAACCCAACCCGCTAGGTAATTCAAATAACATATAATACAATTTGAAGAAAAATCATCAAAAAAATAATAAAATAAGAATGCATAAATTATTACAATTATCCCAAGAACTGGTAGTATAAGTCATGAGCGACTACGAATATGATTACAACACTAATATGAAGAAAGATCACATTATCTATTTGAAATATATATATATATATATATATATATATATATATATATATATATATATATATATATATATATAAACAGGAGTACAAGCCCTAAACTACCCTGAACAAAGTGGTGGCTTGCAACTGAAGCGCTGGTACATCTTTAATACTAGCCTTCGTCATTCAGAAAAGTTCAGTACCTCTGCACGCAAGGTGCAGAAGTATAGTATGAGTACAACCGACCCCATATACTCCATAAGTATCAAGATTAACTTCAACAAAGTAGTGACAAGGTTTAGTCAAAAGATACTCAATTTATATAACATGTCAGCTCAATAACATGTATAATAAAATACAAATAAGCATGGAATAGTCAAAAAAACAACGGCAATCAATAATAAGGTACATAAACTGCAGAGAAGACAAAAAGCATATTGTCAAATAACCAAACCAAACATGCAACAAATCTGCATATCAATACAAGTTGCACCAAATAGCTTTTATTCAAGTACTCCTACATGATCATAAAAGGGACTATGCATGATAGAGATTTATTTTCTCACACTTTTCAGATAGCATTTATACTAATGCTCTATCATTAGTCTAACTATCAATGCATGATAAAGTCTTAATATGTACATCAAACCCGACACACTCTAAGTGTTCAATAATCCGCTAATAAGTCTCATGCATACAGAGGATGTGTGAATGTACATATATTAATGATATATATGAATGTTTATACACGAGTCTAGGATGTCAATGCATGCTCAAGACTCAATCTTTTCTACAGAATCAATACCAACACACACATATACACACCCACACACATCGCTCATAGGGCCCAAAGTACAATGGATTATCACCTTACTCCGGAGGGATAAATCCATATTCAAGCGTTGCACGGACAACTCATGTGCTAATAATAATATCGCTTGCCCGGACAACTCATGTGTTGCATGACCAACTCATATGTCAATAATAATATCTACCGGCACAGATAACTCACGTGCGATACTCAATATCAATATCATCAAAATTGCACGACAGAAACCTCATGCCATAATTATCATAATTGTACGGACAACTCACGTGCCATAATCTCGATCCATATAAATGGACCATATGTAGAGATGTATGCATATAAATAAGAGATAGGCATATATAATACATATCGGCAGAGAAGTAATCATGCAAGTATGTATGTATGTATATGAGAGATGATCTCTAAGTAAGATGCACACCTACGTTAACATATGACAACGATCCCAACATATAATCTATCATCTAAATAATTATCATGTCTAACGCGAATAAGGAGGCTCAAGTAGCCATACAACAGTTTAAGGTTTATCGCAAGAATAACATGTGCGGATGTATGTTCATAATATAATGTGTGACTACGATCAAATAAATATATCAACAAATCTCAAGAATAACCCATCGAGCTTAAATAAGATGTCATAGGTTAAAACATGATCTGTAGCATGAATAATTGTTCCACATAGTCATAAAAATCAAATAGAGCATAAGTAAAGAAGAGCTCTTACCCATTCAAGGCATAAAGAACCTAGAATCTATCCAAAACATGATATAACCTCGGTATCTGCATATACGCTCGTTACCTCGCATATACATCATCCTAAAACACATAGCACGTAGCAAATAATTCTATTTTTCAGAAAAATATTCCCTCAAGTCAAGGTTAAGAGAGATACTTATCTTTTGTAAGTCAAATCAACCTTCCAAAAATTTCTTTCCTTTAGAAATCTCCTCCGACTTGCTCAAGTCTAGCCAAATAATATTCAATAAGGTCAAATAAAGCTATATAAGTCAACTCCAAATAATAAAGTTTCAATCTTTAATCAGATATCAAAAGTCAAAAAAGATCAACCCGGACACACATAGCCAAAAGCCAAGACCAAGATCAAATCCCGATGACTCTTAACTTCGCGAGACCAAATATATGATTATTTCCCAAATCCGAGTCCAAATCAGTGTTCAAAACCTCAAAATAAACTTTCTTAAATTGTATACAAAAACTCCAAATTTTACTTTAAAATTACATGTTTTAGGTATATAAATCCATAGAAATCATGATATATAATCAATGTTGCCCCCTACTTTGCATGAGTCAAAACAAGATTTAACTTGTGATTTTTCTGTTGATGATAAAAGAGAGCTGCCACTTAATATTTAAAGGTATACTAAGGTACCTATTTAATTACTAATGGTCATTTCTTTATCTGCTAACCGGTGAGATTGTGGGTAAGGGTTCTTGTTCTTCCAAGGGGAAGGTGTTAGGCATCCCTTAAAATCTACCTGAGGTAGCTCCATAGGACTTAGACTAGATTTAAAGGATTAGTTGTCTATATTATGCTTAACTAGTGTTAAAGGAGGGGTACATTATACTATATTAATTTAGAACATGATACTTGCAAAAAGGATGTGTGGTTTTAAAAGGATATCAGTTTAAAAGAGTCTTGAAGATAATGTTTTTATGTATATATAATTGAAAGAGTTTAAAACATGTACATGATGTTTATGTTTATGAAATATCACAGTGATACCATACCACATAAGTATATATATATATATATATATATATATATATATATATATATGTACATGATGTTTATGTTTATGAAATATCATAGTGATACCATACCACATAAGTATATATATATATATATATATATATATATATATATATATATATATATATATATATATATATATATATATATATATATATAAGCAGAACACCATAGGACTACAAGACAACCTATTCATTTTGTTGTAACCATATTTCAAAAGCTAAGTGTATGATTCACAATGAATAACATGTTAAGTAGGCTCAAAAGAAATCAACTTCAAGCATATATAGAGGCAGAGACATTATCAGATTTCTGTTAAGGAACCAAACACCCAAGATCATTTATCTTAAGGATAGAAAGAGTATATAGTCAAGTCTGCAACAGTTTATGAACACAAATATATTTGCCTTAACAGTCTTCAATTAGACTAATCAAAGATTGGTTTTAACTTAGGTCTTGTCTTCTAGCACACACATAGGTTAACAGTTCTAATTGAAACTCCTAAAAAGTATTAACAAAGATATAGACCAACAGCTTCAATTAAACTTCTAGGGGGTTTAAGAGAGGGCAGATTAGTAATTACAGTTAAGACTTCTGAAGAGTGTTGACCGCATTACAGGTTAATCACTATAATTGATGCTCTCTAAAGAGTTCCAACATAGATACAGGTTAACAACTTCCATTAGATCCTTCAAAGAGTATTAATAAATATTCAAACCAGCAGTCATAGTTAGACCTTCTACAGGTACTATCAGGGATACCAAACTACAACCAGAGTTTCTAAAAGTATTAACAAGGTCACATATTCACAAACTTAATTGGAACTTCTATGAGTATTAACAGGATTATAAATTAACATACTGCAATTAGAACTTCTAAAGACATTAACAAAGTTCCAGACTCACAAATTTGACTAGAACTTCTAAGAGTACTAACAGAATCTCAGACTATTAGTCCTTCTCAACTTTAAAATCAATGGCATAATCACTTCTTTCTAAGAGTTTTAATTTCACACAAATCTCATTGAGAATAAATCACGATGTTATATTTAAGTAGTAGCAACAAAAGATTCTCTTAGAGTTCACAAGCTAAGTCTAATCCATTTCGGAAAGCTTAGTGAGGTTTTAAAGACAATGCAGGCATGTATGTGATCATGAAGGCAATCAGAGGCATTGAAGAACAAAAGAAGTGCAGGTCACAAGGACACACACAAAGAGACTTAACAAGGATCATATTGTTTCAAAATAAAAGTGTTATCATCATAGGATTAGGCTGTCACTATATGAGTTTCAGAAAGGGGTAGAGGTATCATCATGTTGGGAAAATTTGTTAACCATGTTTGGGATGGGGCTTCAGATATAATGGAACTTAGCAGCAGTAATTTAGCTAAACAAATGTGACATTACAACTTAAATACATCTTGTCCATACCTCACAACTTAAGCCAAGTATATAACAATCTCAGAATATGCATCAAAATGACACAAAGATCCAACTAACTTAGGACATGCTTACATAAATAGTTATGAATTCAATCAGGTATTTAACAGAATCACAGAGGCATATCAAAGAAACAAAACATGTTTGAAGCTCATGAGCTAGTGTATCTAAACTAAGGTAACAACCTGGTTTTCAACATTAAATAGATTCATTTTTTGTTTTAGTCTAGGTTATTGAGTGTAAAGAGGAAATAAAGTATAAATCTATGGGCCGTTGATCTAGGAAATGGATGACCCGGATTAGTTGTGTTTATTTTGTGAGTATGAGAGACGAGTGACGTGGCAGGTCATGACTAGCTGAGAGGTGATGGTAAGGATTGCCAACAGGGATTAAGGGGGTTGTTTGGGTTGGGTATTTTCGGATATTGGCTTGAATATTGGGCCAAAATTGATTTAAAAGATTACCAACCCATGTTTAATTAAAGAATTGCAATCATAGCCCTTTGGCTTTTAACCTCTTTGAAATTAATTTAAATAAACTTAATTATTTTGAAATAAATATAGTAAAATTATAATTATGAAATATACTACTATTATTGTAATTAATTATTTATAAAATACTTTTTTTCTAAATTGTAACACTAATTTCGAATTATAGCATAGTAATCTAATTAATTAGGAATTAAGGAATAATTCATTAAATTAATTATAAAGCTTGTGTGGTGTATATATAAACTATTTTAATAATCTAAAAATAGTAAGCATGGTATATTATAATTTTAACATTGAATTATCAATTTCAAAATTAGTAGTACTAAATTAATCTTGTAAAAATAGGTGTTATTGATTGAAATTTTTTTTAAAATATTCATTGTAAATTATTTAGTATAAATAAATTAATTCTAAAAATGAGGGTCAAAATTGGCCGTCAACAATCAAAATCAAGTAGAAATTACTTACCTCAAGGTATGAGTGAAATTCATCTCCAAAATCATCTCTTCCCGTTTTTCAAAACTCAAAATAGTGACAAATTAGTAATTCTCATAATTCTGGACATAAAATACCCCTGATAGCATTATACTCTTCGCGATTGCGACCCCCTAGCTTATGCGTTCACAATGCACTGCCTCCAATTCTTACTATGTGAACGCAAGATACAACTTGCGATGATGATTCTCTGCCTACCAAAACCATGCGATCGTGGAACATCATACGCGATCCCGAAGCACAGGCTTCCTGCCAAAGACTTCCCTCTACGCAATCGTGGAATACCCCTTCGCAAACGCGAAGCACCACCAGTCGACCTTATGCAATCGCGGACGCACACCTCGCGATCACAAAAAGCAAAGTTTCACCTGCCATTCCTCTTCTACGTGATCGTGACACACCCCTCGCGATCATGAAGAGCATCACCGACTGCAGAAAAATTGGCAATCAACTTAGCTCAAAATGATCTGAAACCACCTCGAAACTCGCCAGAGCCTCTCAAGACTTTGTCTAATCATACTAGCTTGTCCGTATACCTTCCATGAACTTATCCAAAGTGTCCAAAACACAAATAACAACATCAAAATCAAGAATCTCGCATCAAAGCAAAATCTTCCAACCTTTTTAAGTTCAAATTTCAACCTCTGACTAGAAGCGTCGAATCAACCCGGAGTCACTCGAGGCCCGAACCAAATATACGTACAAGTCCAAAATCATCATACGAACCTATTGAACATTCAAATCACTAATTCGAAGTCGTTTACACAAAAGTCAAATCTTGGTCAACTTTTCCAACTTAAAGCTTCCAAATTAAGAATTACTCTTCCAAAACACTCCCCAATCTCTCAGAAATCAAAACCAATCATATGCGCAAGTCATAAAACATATGAACTTACTTAAGATCTCAAATTACAAAACAGAATGCTAGAACTCAAAATGATTGGTCGGATCATTACATTCTCCCCTGCTTAAATATACGTTCGTCCTAGAATGTGGCAAGAATCATTCAAAAGCCGTCAAATAGATGCATAAGCTCATCATACACATTCTCACATGTGATATCATGTCACCTCAATCCATACAAACTCGTAAACACATTATGAGCCATTGAACCCAACTTCAATACTTCGAACATCCTCTAAGATTTGATGGTTGTATATACTCATTATATTTATCTCAACAAGTTGTATCAAGTCATAAATATAATTCCAAGATATAACCACATATGTACCCCATAAGTCATATACCTATAGCAATAGCACAATAATTATTCATTACCAAACCCAGTATTAGTAAAATATCTCATCTCAAATAAATCATTGTTTTAAGCCTTCACATCACTACTAATGATGAAAGAAACCTATAGAAACTCATAATCACCCATTATATCAACAAGTCATGGATCTCTTTCTCGTCCGGTAAGAACCATTGCTTGTCCTAGGCTGCCTAAAAGCATTCTCTTCCAAATATACTCTTATGCAAATCCAATCGCGCATTCCAGGTCCATAAACTTCATCTCATGTAGTACAAGTTGCTCGACCAACAAGTCACGCCAAATTTTAGATAGAACCTCAAACGACATGGTTTGTACCATATAAATAATAATTCAAATATCACAAATCTATAAAAACACAACTTATTATCCAATGGCTTCCCTTATATGCGGTGTTCTTCTAAACCAGTCTAGGAGTGGTCCATTATACAATAAGAAAGCAAACTCAGGAAAACTTCACTAATGTACCCAAACCTCCTGGCATAACTACCAAAATGACATGGTGAGCTGTCACTCCATCCAATCCGACAGTAGCAACATCCCATATAACTATCACCCTTTTCGGTTGACACATAATGTTGTATAAGCAAATCTGACCCATAACAATCCAATCATTTGACAACCAACATGATTCCATA
This sequence comes from Nicotiana tomentosiformis, assembly GCF_000390325.3. Lineage (NCBI taxonomy): Eukaryota > Viridiplantae > Streptophyta > Magnoliopsida > Solanales > Solanaceae > Nicotiana > Nicotiana tomentosiformis. Next base: position 44,956,115 of record NC_090816.1, on the reverse strand, counting down.
TTCCTCTAAAGTAGTAATAAGCCTTACATAAGCTAATAAGGATCCATTTTAACTTCCACTCATGAACATAAGAAACCTCTAACTCACCGGCCTCAACTGTGAATATATATACATGCAACTCGTTATCAACCCAATTACCAACGACACTACTCATGATTAGCTACAACCTCATGGAACCCAATGCAATGAATATACAAATCCTTGAGCCTCTAAAGTCCTTCCTTAACTTGTTCATATCCCAACACACAAAAATAATGTCAACAACCTCTCAAGACATACTCCTCAAATCAAGACCTCTAAGAAGGATATATCACTAGACCTAAGCAGACCATATCACACCAAATACCAAAAAAAACACAAGCTCTACATGCACAAATCTCCTCAAGTCATCCATCGCAAACACACATACGACTAATTATCTAACTATTAACACACTTCTGCTATTCACAACTCCAAGAGATAGTCTCACCTCTAGAAATCCAATCTCTATACCTCAAAAGTACAAGATTCCTTATCCTAGCGAACATGCCTAATCAAACACAATTCTGAAGTCGCATATACAAGGATCTCGAAATGTGCATTTCTAGAGATTCATCCATGTCAGTTAACTAAAATCGGGACCTCAACAACTACTATCATACAAATATCGTAGTGTTTAGTCGAACTGCCCATATACCCCATTAGTAAGCATACTCTGCAACAAATTCTCTTTCTTGGTGATGTTGAAATCAGTACTACTATATCTCTTAAACAACCTAAATTATCTGTGCTACCTCTGATCTAACCATAATTCTTCCAGAGTATAGAAACGTGAAACACTGGGTGAACACCTGATAAAGTAGGTGGCAATGCAAGTTTGCACTCTCTCAAGCACCTCAAAAGGGCCAATATATCGAGGGCTCAACTTGCCCTTCTTTCTGAACCCCATCACACCCTTCATGGGCGAAACTCTGAGCAAAACCTTCTCACCCACCATATATGCAACATCACAAAGCTTCCAATCAGCATAAATCTTCTTCTTGGATTGTGCTATACAAAGCCGCTCCTAGATCACCATCACCTTCTCCAAGGAATCACAGACTAAATCAGTTCCCAACAACGTAGTCTCCTCAGGCTCAAACCAACCAATGGAGAACGACATCTCCTCCCATATAAGGCCTCATAAGGAGCCATCTGGATACTCGACTGGAAGTTGTTGTTGTTGTAGGCGGACTCTGTTAACGTAAGAAACTGATCCCATAAACCTCCAAAATCAATGACACATGCACATAATATGTCCTCCAGTATCTGAATAGTGAGCTCGGACTGCCCGTCCGTCTGAGGATGGAATGTTGTACTCAACTCAACCCGTGTGCCCAACTCTCGTTGCACCGCTCTCCTAAATTACGATGTGAACTGAGTGCCTCGATCTGAGATAATAGATACGTGCACACCATGAATGTGAATAACCTCATGAATGTAAATCTGAGCCAGCCACTATGAAGAATAAGTAATCATCACCGGAATAAAGTGTGCAGACTTAGTCAACTGGTCCACAACAACCCAGTTTGTGTCAAATTTCTTCAAGGTCCGCAGTAAGCCTACCACAAAATCCATAGTAATGCGCTCCCACTTCCACTCCGGTATCTCTAATATCTGAATCAACCCTCCCAGCTTCTGATGCTCATACTTCATCCCTTGGCAGTTCAAACACCGAGAGACATAAGCAATGATATCCTTCTTTATTCTTCGCCACCAATAATGTTGTTTCAAGTCACAGTACATCTTAGTGACACCTGGGTGAATGGAATAGCGCGAGCTGTGAGCCTCCTCAAGAAACAAATATCTCAAACCCTCAACATTTGTAACACAAATCCGACCTTGAAGCCGCATAACACCATCATCACCAATCACAACCTCCTTAGCACCACCCTGATGCACTATATCCTTTAATACCAACAAGTGAGGATCATCCAACTAGCGAGCCTTTATACGCTCCAACAACAATGAATGTACCACAACATAAGCAAGAACACGGCTGGGCTCCGAAACATCCAATCTCACAAACTGATTAGCCAAAGCCTGAACATCCGTGGCCAGTGGCCTCTCTACTATTGATAAATATGCCTAACTGCCTATACTCTCAGCCATCCTACTCAACATATCAGCCACCATATTAGCCTTCCCTGAATGATATAGTATGGTGATATCATAATCTTTTAGCAACTCTAACCATATCCGCTGCCATAAGTTAAGGTCCTTCTGCTTGAATAGATGCTGGAGACTTTGATGATCAATATAGACCTCATATGGAACACCGTATAGATAGTGCCTCCAAATCTTCAATGCGTGAACAATGGTTGCCAACTATAGATCATGCACATGGTAATTCTTTTTATGAACCTTCAACTACCGGAATGCGTAGGCAATCACCCTACCGTCCTACATCAACACCGCGCCAAGTCCAATACGCGACACATCACAATACACGATGTAAGATCCAGAACCTGTAGGCAATACTAACACTGGGGTTGTAGTCAATGTAGTCTTGAACTTCTGAAAGCTCACCTCACACACGTCGGACCATCTGAAAGGAGCACCCTTCTGGGTCAATCTAGTCAAAGGTGCAGTAATGGATGAGAAACCCTCTACAAAACGATGATAATAGCCTGCCAAACCCAAGAAGCTCTGAATCTCTGTAGATGAAGACGGTCTAGGCTAACTCTGAACTGACTTAATCTTCTTTGGATCCACCTTGATCCCCTCACTAGACACTATGTGGCCCAAGAATGCCACCGAATCATGCCAGAACTCACACTTGGATAATTTAGTATATAGCTTCTTCTCCCTCAAGGTCTGGAGTATATTCCTCAGATGTTGCTCATGATCCTCCCCATTGCATGAGTACACCAATATATCATTAATGAATGCTATGATGAAAGAATCAAGATACGGCTAGAACACACTGTTCATCAGGTGCATAAAGGCTGCTGGGGCATCGATCAACCCAATAGCCATCACAAGAAACTCATAGTGACCATAGCGGGGCCTGAAAACTGTCTTCAGAATATCTGAATCTCGGATCTTCAATTGATGATACGCCAACCTCAAATAAATCTTCGAGAACACTCTGGCACCTTGAAGCTGATCAAATAAGTCATCAATGCATGGTAGTGGGTACTTGTTCTTAATTGTAACTTTGTTTAGCTGCTTGTAGTTAATACACATCCTCATAGTACCATCCTTATTCTTCACAAACAGAATCGGTGCACCCCAAGGCAACACACTGGTCTTGATGAAGCCCTTATCAAGTAACTCCTGAAGTTGTTCCTTCAACTCCGCTGGTGCCATGCGATACGGTAGGATAGAAATGAGCTGAGTGCCCGGCACCAGATCAATACCAAAATCAATGTCCCTGTCGGGTGGAATGCCTGGCAAGTATACACGAAACACTTATGGGAAGTCTCTCACTACCGGAACTGACTCAACGGTATGAGCATCAGCACTAACATCCCTCACGAAGGCTAAATATGCTAGATGACCCTTCTCAACCATCCATGGAGCTTCAAATATGAAATCACCTTACTGGGAACATGATCCAAAGAGCCTCTCTAATCCAATCTCAGCAACACCAACATCGCCAATATTACAGTCTTAGTGTGACAATCCAGAATAATGTGATAGGGTGACCTCAAACAGCTTGAGTCCCATCCCTAGCTGGCTGTGCGGGTGATGTAGCTACTGGTGCTGACATCATAGGCTGAGAGCTATGCTGTGGGACCCTAATCAATAGTGTGGGGCAATCCGTCTTGAGATGACTCAAGTCCACTCATAACAACCCCACCTCACCCTGACCAGATGGAGCACGGTAGGAACTCTATGTCAGCATCGCACTGAATAATGACTGAGCTGGGCAAGCACTGTGTCTACCATGGCTAACTGAAGTACCATGACAGGCTGCTTGAACGGGCCTATACGGATGATCTCTGCTGTAATATGACTGGCCTCCAGATGAGGCACTGCTGAAACCACCTAAACCATGAGGCCTTTTGGCCTCCTGCTCCTCATGTTCAAGACTGCGGACCTGCTCTAAGCATCTAATAATCTCGACCACCTGGTCAAACCTAGCATACGTCTCAGCCTCTCGAGGCACACCGTAATGCAAACCATATGTGAGGCCATCAATGATGCTCCTAATATTCTCCCTCTCAGTGGGAACCAACCATATAACATGACGTGCAAAATATTTCAACCTCATCTCGTACCAGGTCACAGTCATATCTCCCTGGCGTAGCTGCTTAAACTTCATACATAACTCCTCTCTATAAGTCTATGGAAAAAACCTCTCTAAGAAGATAAATGAGAACTCATCCCACATAAGTGGTGCTGCGCCATAGAGCCTGCCTAACTCAATAGTCTACCACCATTTGTCGGCTTCCCCTGTCAACTCAAAAGTAGTAAAGGAAACCCCACTGGTGTCCAAAATACCAGCTTTGTGAAGAATTTGTTGACACCGATCTAGAAAAGCTTGAGCATTCTCTGACTCTGATCCGCTGAACTCTAAAGGATTAAGCCTCCCAAACCGCTCCAACCTCTTCTTCTCCACATCACTCATAGGTGGACCAACCTCGGTCCGAGCAACAGTAACCGGCTGAACTAGTAACGCTTCCGGCATCTGATGACCCTTACTTAGCTGCTCTTGAGTACGAGCGACAGGGGTCTGGGTACCTCCCCCAGCCTGTGAGGTAGCTGGTGCAACTGGGATCAAAACTGCTTGAGCCAGGGTCATGCACACAATCAAAATTTAGGCTAAGCCTCCTGAAGGCCAGGAATAATAATAGGAACTGCCGGTGCCTGAGCTGGCCCCACCGGCTAGACAATATATGGTACCGGCTCCTCCGCTGGAGCAACTGGTGGCTGCACAAGTGTTGCTCTGGTTGTAGTGCGAGCCCCACCTCGGCCTCGGCCTCTCGCAGCCCTAACTGGTGGTAGTGGTGGCCATTCGCCTGATCTGGTCGCACGTGTCCTCACCATCTGTGAGAGAATAGAAGAGTCAAGTTTAACTTTCCGAAATAACAAATCCGCACGACAAAAATGCAAGAAAATAAAGTTTCCTAACAGTTCGGTAGCCTCTCAAAGATAAGTACAGATGTCTCAGTACCGATCCGCAAGACTATACTAAACCTGCTCATAACTCATAATACCTACGAACCTAGGGCTATGATACCAACTTGTTCACGACCCAAAAACCCAACCATTCGTGATGGCGCCTAATGCACTTGCTAGGCAAGCCAAACATGCCAAAACAAACTATAAATACTAAAAACAACTGAATGATACAAGTCTAAAAGCTTTAACACAACATAATATTACCAATACAAGGTAAATACCCCAGAACTGGTAAATACAAAGTCATGAGCTCTAATATAGAAATACGTCTGAAATGATCAAATGCAATACTGTCTGAAGTAAAGACAATAGTACATAAGAAAAGAGATGCCAAGACGCGGTCGAGAATGCAGTTCTACCTCGTCTCTCAATTATGCTATAAGCCTCAGCTACTGATGACTGGGTCCGACACCTAGATTTGTACAATTAAGTGCAGCGTGTAGCATGAGTACATCCGACCCAATATACTCAGCAAGTATCATAACTAACCTCGGCGAGGTAAAAAAAGCAAGAATTGTAAATAATACTTGCTATAACCTGTACAGTTTCATAAACTCAACAAGTACAAAATATTAATGTGATCAAGTCATAAAACACATAAATGAACCATACGTGTGTGCAAAATTACTCAAGTTCTCTTCTCAGTCAATAATACAACATATAAAGATGATATGCAAATAAATCAGGTAATTAACCATGAAAATTGCAAGTAAAGTTGAAATGCAAAATCCAAAACAAACACTAGCCAAAATTTCCTCAATATTTCCATATCTGTACCAAACCACTAATTAGTTTTCCTCAAATTCGCGTGTACACCATCAATAAGGCACATGAGAGGGTGACCCTAGGGGAATGGATCCATATCCACACGCAGCATGACCAATTCAATGTGCTATCAGCCTGGCGTGGTCACATGCTCAATATCAAAATCTACCCGACATGGTCACATGCATAACAACACAATCCGTCCGGCGTGGTCATATGCATAGCAACACAATTCACTCGGTATAGTCACATGCATAACAACATAATCCGTCCGGCATGGTCATAGGCATAACAACACACTTCGCCCGACATAGTCACAGACATCCAGTCCAAATCATATCACACAGAAGTAAGTATACAAGAATACATATATATATGATGAATAAATATCAGATTTCATGCTCCTGGACTAGTATAATGATATGCTATAGTGTAGGAATGTGTAAAGTGTGCTATCATAGCTCAAATCAGCAATTTCATTACATAAATAGCAATTATCAAGTTCATTCAGGGAATTAGCCTCTATGTAATCTCAAACATAGATTAAATAGTTCGCAACAAGGTTACAAATATGAGAAACATCACAATGTTAAAGCTTAACAATCAATACAAGGTATATCATAGCCTAAGCACTACCCTGAACATGGATAAATACCCCGGTGCTTACACATGGGCTCAAACCCCACACATATACACACCCATAGCACGTAGTTATCACAAATAACTCAGGCAACTAATGCCTCAACTACTTTTAGGTAAGATACTTACCTCAAGCAAGCCAAATCACTCCTCTAACAAGCCCTTCTCACATGTATCAATCTCCGGACGACCCGAATCTAGCCAAATTAACTTAGTATAATCAATAAAAGCCATAGAAAATGATTCCAAAAGATAAAGCAAAGATCTTTAAGTAAACCCAAAAAGTCAACCCCGATCCCGCACCTCAAAACTTGAAAAAATTCACAAATTCTGAACACGCATTCGATTACGGGTCCAACCATACCAATTTCATCCAATTCCGACTTCAAATCGACCTTCAAATCCTCATTTTTCACTTCAGGAAAGTTTTTACTAAAATCCCCCATTTCTTTACTTTAATTCATCAATTAAATGCTAAAGCAAAGATGGAATCATGAATAATAACAAATCCAAGTCAAAAACACTTACCCCAATCCAAAGCGTGAAATCCCCTCCAAAATCGCTCAAAATCGAGCTCTCTAACTCTAGATATGATATAATAACCAAACCCTCAAAATAGAGTTTTAAAACATTCTACCCAGGCATTACCTTTCACGATCGCGAAGAGCAAAATTCTCCAGGAGCCAAAATCTTCTACGCGAATGCGACGAACCAGTCATGGACGCGGTGACCAAATGTCCCATGCCTACGCGAACATGAAGCCAATCCCACGAACGTGAAGGCTTAAGGTCGGATTCCCCAAGCCGACCTCCCTTCTACGCGAACGCGACATCCATAACGCGATCACAAAGACCACTGCATACCAAACCATCGCGAACGCGATAACCCCTTTGCAAACGTGAAGAAAAAGCTGCCTGCCTTATAATAATACACTACGCGATCGCGACTTCCTCTTCGCGATCGCGAAGAAGGAAACCAGAAGCATTGAACCAACAGTCCAAACATGAAGAAAATGGTCTGCAGCCCATCCAAAACACACCTGAGGCCCCCGAGACCCCATACAAACACACCAACAAGTCCTAAATCACAATACGTCAAAGCCTTAAATCACATCAAACGACACCAAAACTATGAATCACACCCCAATTCAAGCCTAAGGAAACTAATGAACTTCCAACTTTTAAAACTCATCGAACTATATCAAATCAACTCCAAATGACTTCAAACTTTGCATGTAAGTCCCAATTGACACAACAGACCTATTCCAACTCTCAGAACTAAAATCCGAACCCGATATCAATAAAGTCAACTCTTATTCAAACCTATCAATCTTCCAAACATTCAACTTTCCAACTTTCACAAATTCAAGCCAAAACAACCTACGAACCTCCAAATTCACATCCAGACATATGCCTAACTCCAAAATTACCATATGAAGCCATCAAAACTATAAAAACTCAATTTAGGAGTCATTTATACAAAAATCAAACTCCGGTCAACTCTTCCAACTTGAGCTTCCAACCTTGGGACTAACTGTCCCAATTCACTCCGAAACATCCCTGAAATCAAACCAACCACCTCGGTATGTCACATATCCACAAATGAACATAAAAGAGCAATAAATAAGGGAACGAGGCTACAATATTGTAAAGCCCTGTAAATACTTTTTAATTAACTCCTACTTTTGAGCTTAGGAATGCAATTTAATTCAACATGAGTTACGTGATATTTCTTGAATAGAATACGTCATTGGAACACTTGAGGATAATTATTCTATAAAAGGTTTAATGTTGGATTAAGGAAAATTTAGAAGGTTATCATTAACCCTTTGATATAAATTTTTGTATAATGGGATAAGTGCTTGAAAAATATTAATCTTGAAAAATAAATGTGGGGAAATCATGTTTGGAATAAGATGGAAAGAGAAGTTTGGCAAGAAGTTGGCAGTAACTAAACTTGGAAGACAGGGACAAGGGAACAATAGAATTAATTATGGAAGAAAAAAGCAAACATGTTATGTTGGGAAATGAAATGAACAAAGTTGAAGATCAAAATGTTGCTTCAGTGATGGACGGTACACTTGATGCATCGCATCTCCATCGCATCCAAATAAGTTGGATCCCATCAGTCGCGCCCCGTTTTCTCGCGAAAGCGGGTTTCGACGTGTGACGACTCTTTTAAGGGAGATATTAAAAGAGAAGAACCTCCACCTAGCGATTTTGAGGTGTGTTAGGGAACCTATTTTCAAGTAACTCTGTTTGACTAATCCGTATTACCAAAGAACGGGTAAGGGCTCAAATTACCTCAAAGAGAAGGTGTTAGGCACTCCCGAGGTCCATAATTGTGGGTCCCAGCTAAACTTTAAACTATGTGGACCATGTAATTAGACTAGGTGATCAAATAAATAAAGGAAAATTTAGAAGTCGAAGAGTCTTATTAGGGCACGTGAAAATCGACACAAATCTTAATGACTACAGAGATACAACTACATTGATCTATGTTAAATGACTAAGTGTAAATAACAAATACATAAAGAAAGGGGGGAAGGTCCTAAGTTTTAAGCCTAAAAGATCACCCCGTGCAACATAAATAATACTTCGCAACTCCTTTGAGGTAGGGGTTGCTCATATTATTCAGCGGGCATAGACTATTGTCTCCTGCTACCCGATTACTATGTTAAAGTTTTTTACCTAAAGGCGCTCTAATTCAATTCTAGGTCGTACCCTATGCGTGCACTATCCGTCCCATACCTATGGTCCAGGAGACTTTGGACCTCTATTTGGGTGGTTCTAGACTTCACTTAGGATGCTCAAAATGATAAAACTAGCGCACATTCAAAAACATATAGGACTACACATAAGTACAATTAAAGGCTCAAGTTAACCTCCACACATAAACAACAAATGCACGCGGGCAGTTAGGCAGTAGACAATTTCAGACGCATTAGAGTCATTAATTCCTATAGGCATAGTTTCTATGTGATTCTGATTTCCAGCATTGTACAGGTAGCGTTGCTGCTTTAAACTAACGAATTTGCAGATTAAAGATATTATAAAACTATAGGCATGACATCTACATTGTTCGTGCGATGAGGCAGTAAGGCTGTTCGAAAACTTAGGGTTTACGACACTGGTTTTATAAACATGTTTCTTAGGTAGGTGATAATATCATATATGCAGGATTTCTAACAATTGACAATTGAAATTGATTTTATAATGCTTTATCCCTAGAGGCATGTCATCTAAGGCGGGGCAGTATGGTAAAAGTAACGAAAGTAGTCGATTGATTGATTAAGATCCTATAGACATGATATCTAGACAACCAGTATACTAAAAGTAATAAAGGCGACTGATTGATTGATTAGTTGGATCCTTATAGACATGGTATATAGACTAGCTAAGCACATTCTATTGCATCCTATAGGCATGCTGTCTAAACATGCACAATGAGAAATAAGTACAGCAAATGCATAAACTAACATGCTTTGAGTGGTGTACAAGTATTAGACAAGTTAAGTGAAGTGTGTAATTTCCTATAGGCATACTTTCTATTAGTGTATAACATACTAAACTAGATAACATATAAGGCATGCTGAACGAAATAGTAAATAAAATACATAGACCCTATAAGCATGTTTTCTACCCTTTTATGCAAGCATTAGAATACCTCAACCCCTTTCATTAACTTCCCCATCATTCGTTATTACAAGTTATTACAGCCCGAATGAAATAATACAAATTAAATATGAATAGCTGCAGAAGAAGACAACTATAGGCCCAATGATAGGCCCAGTACAGATAACCCAGTGCTTTTCCTAGGCCTTCGACAGCTCCATTAGAATCAAAACCCAGCTCATAAGGCCAGCAGTAAGTCTGAATCCAACAGCCAAGCCCAACATCACATAGAATAGACACCAAGCCCAAATGAAGGATTCACACATGATTACAAACAACAGACTATATGTTGAACTAAGTAAACAAGGAAGGAAGTCCGCACACCTATTTCTTAGGACTGTAAATCTAATTATCACCAAGACGTATAGACAAATTCATATGACATGTTGGAAGGACATACACAAGACAAGTTCATGCTTGCATTTTCCAAGTTTAGGGGACATGATTGATTATCACAGGATAACAGACTACTTCTAAAGAAGTTTCAAACATTAATAGGGTCAAAAATAGCTCAAGGTAATTTCAAGTAGGGGATCTAATTATGAAAGCTGAAGGATCAACAAAGAACAACCTCAATAAAGTCGTTTTAGCATAAAGACTGACAATATAGGTTCATAACAAGCGGAAGGATATAGCATGTGCAACATTAGCAGAGTTGAGGAGGCATATCACTTAGGTCAACATAGTAAGCATACATGCTTAGTTTTTAGAACAACAAGATTATAGTAAAGTATGAATTAGGCTAAAAGAGACTCAAAACTAGGAATTTAAGGCATGAAGGTCTAACATGATCATAGTCAAAGAATGGCAAGTAAACAAGCAAGTAGGCATGGTCTATAGCAGCTAATAAGAATCTTAATTGCGCTGAGTATAACACAGAGGTTCCCAAGTTCAAAAATATCATGGTAAAGGGTATTACCAACTTAAGGTCAAGTAGAGCAGACAAATTTCAGAACTTAAACCAGTCAACCATGCACAATACAGAAAAATAAGTGTATTAGGATTCAACTGGGAACCTAGGCAATACTAAAGAGCATAGAGTTTGTTAAACACCACATTACAATTCTTAAAGCCACATGTTTGGTTAAACATTACGACAACAATTATGGTTCGTGTAAGCAGATATAAAAACAGAGTTCACATAAAGGGGTTATCAATAGAAGTTCATTAAGGCAAATTCTGGGTATGAGACGATTCCATAGGAATCTCAATGCGAGAATCCAAAACAAGGCATGAGAAAAACTCATAATAAATAGCAGAACAACAAAGAAAACTTAAAGATACAAATTCATTCAAGTTGAACACATAGGAGTTTAAAGAATTAGGCAGGTTGTGACACTAGGAGATTCAGAACTGCAGAATAGCTATAATGCAGGTAAAACTGCCGATGATTACAACACAATATTGGAGTCATATTTGGTTCGAACAACATGGATATACGAAGCACTGGAAACAAGAAAAAGAGGATAGAAATGCAAAAGTCAAGAGACTCACCAGTTTGCAGATTCAACAGACAAATAGAAGAGAAGGCTAAATGTAAAAAATAGCTCGAATATAACCAGCAAAGAGAACAGCAAGAAGACCCAAATCCTAGTGAGTCAGAGTTCACAGGAGCCTCAAATGAGCTTCGAGCAATGCTCGCACTAGTGAGGTCGTTAGAGAGGGTTCTGACGGCCTTGGATTTCAGCCGGCCAAGAGCAGTAAATTTAGAATAGTATCGAGTGAGTGAGAGTATGAGAGAACAACAATGATTAAAGTCCGTTAACGGGGATTAGGGGAGGAGTTTATATAGTAGTAAAATTGAACGAACAAATAAGGAAACACGATCGATCAAACATAATAAAGGAAATAATAGCATGCAGAATCGATTTAGAATCGGATTAGGAGAAAAATTAGGTAAACCTTAGTTCAAGATGGAGAACCAAATAGTTAAAAAATCTCACTGAATCAGACCCATATAACCTGCTGGTGAATGTATCAAGTCAAGAACATGGCGATAATATAGAATCAGAGTCGAATGAACACATGTTGATGAACTTCAATAAATAAATCAGTACCAAACACATTGTAATGTTTAAGAGATGGTAAGAATCTCCGTGTATGCAAGAAAGGAAAGGAAACACGGAAGATTTCCATGTGATATCAGATTGGGGCTGTGATTTGAGTGAGTCGGCTAGGTTTTGTGAAGTGAGGGGAGGGTTTGAGAGAGTATAGAGGCGACTGCTAAGGGGAAAATGGGATTAGGGTTTGGGTGGGGGGATATAAGGAAAATGGTTGGTTTATTATGGGTCGTTGATCATTTGAGATCAACGGCCAGGATCAAATGGGAATCGGGGCGGGTTATTTGAAGGGGTCCGACCGGGTTGGCTTAAAAGGACGCTTGGTTTGGGTTGTGGGAGTATTGGGCCATCTTTTGGTTCTAAAATTCGCCTATTTTTGGGCTAGATTTTAAATAAAAGAAATTAGAGAAAAATAATTTAATAAAATATCTAAATAAATATAAAAAGTACTATTTGTGAGACTTAATATTTTAAAATAATAGTTGAAAATTACAAAAATATAAAAAAATTAATTTTTGACCCTGAACAAAATGTTAAATGCAATTAATTATAAAGTATAGGCTATTGTTGCAAAATTGTATAGAATAGCTTTAAAATACAACTATAATTATATAAAAACAAAGTAAAATATTATGAGACATATTTATGGATGCAAATGAAAACTTTGGATGATTAAGTCATCCTAAAATAATTTAAGGGGTAATTAATGCATATTCAAGTAATTTAAATGTAAGAAAATTAATTTTAAAGCCCTAAAAATAATATAAAGAAGTAAATACATCTTCTGTTTGAAAATTACATAAATAGAGTTTTTATAAATCTAAGGCTACTATGAACAAGAGGCAGCTACAACAGGAACGCATGTACATCTTCAAATCCGGCAACCATCGAGCACAACAACAACAACAGCCAATATCTACACATAATGTGCAGAAGTGTAGTATCAGTATAACCGACCCCATGTACTGAGTAAGTAACAAACCTAACCTTAGGTTGAAAGAAGTGACGAGCTGGAACATAGGTCGGGTCTAATACCAATAACCAATAGTAGTTCATAACAACATACAGCATATAAATAAGAAAATAACTCAGAGATAAAAAAAATGCTCAGCTTTTACACAGTTTTCCGAAAATAGCTCCATTTTTTCAAGAATATTAGTGAAAACTCAAATCCTTTACCGAAATCGTAGTAAAAATATGAGATAGTTGAAAACTGTAAATTTTTCCAAAAATCCTCTCCACAATAATTAGATGTTTCGTTTTCTTTCCAAATAGCAAGTGTAAAATGCCTCTCTATGCCCACATATTAATGTGTGTAAAAAAATAATTCATGAATAACGTGATACCGTACAACATGAGAAAAAATGCATCTCTATGCATGTATGTCATGTGTGCATACCAATGCCATGTATCTCAAAGATGAATTATGTGCTCACGCTCTCAGAGCACTCAATCTCACTATCTCACAATTTTCACTCATCATGCTCAACCACTCGGTACTATATATGGCCCATACGACCCACGAAAATCCATCCCGGAACATATAAAAACTGACTGTAAGTCAACCAGTACCGAGGAAAATGGGCAATCCAACCCTGTGGAGAAATCCATCTCCAAGTATCAAATACTTCGGACAAATCCTGTGGAGAAATCCATCTCCAAGTATCAAATACTTCGGACAAATCCATGTCCAAGGAAATCCATCCCTCAATAATATCATCTCGCTCACTAGGGGTATGTTAAAGACTCCGGAGGGGCTCCTTCAGCCCAAGCGCTATCATAAATCAATATAAACACTGCGGCATGCAGCCCGATCCCATAACTGTCACTCATAATCAGGCTCTCGGCCTCACTCAGTCATCAATCTCTCCAGTCTCGCCCACGGGCTCACAATGTCATGAGAACTGACCCGAAATAATGATATGATATATCAATAAGTAACAACTGGGACTGGGACATGATATGAATGCATGAATGCTACTGAGTACGAAATATCAATAAAATCGATGAGATGACAGCAAGAAACGACCACTATGGGTCCCAACAATATCAGCATAAAGCCTAAACAGGATATCGAGCATGATGTACAGCTCAATTACTTAATCACATGGTGAAACACAGATATCAACAAAATAGGGCCACTAAACTGTGCCATTAAACAACGGAGTCACAAATTCACAGGGTGCACGCCCACACGCCCTTCACCTAGCATGTGCGTCACCTCACGTAATTCAGGGTTTTACACCCTCAGCACTAAATTTAGAAGAGTTACTTACCTCGAACAAGCCAATTCAAATATCGAGCAAGCCAAGCGATACTCCAAGAATGCCCTCGCGCGCGTAGCGACCTCCGAACGGCTGAAAACTAGCCAAAAGTAACTCAAATACATCAAATAAAGCCCAAGGAAACAAATTCCAAATGATAAAGATCGAATCCTTGATCAAATCCCAAATCTGGCCAAAACTCACACCCAAGATCGCACATCGGAACTCGACAAAACTTTCAAAATCCGATAACCCATTCAATTACGAGTCCAACCATGCTAGTTTCACTCAAATTCGACTCTAAATCGGTGTTCAAAACTCAAAAATTTATATTATGAAACTTTAGGCCAAAACCCCCAATTTCTCTTAAACATTCCTCAAACAATTGCCAAAAATGGAGATAGATTCATGAAATGTAATCAAAGTTGAGTAGAGAACACTAACCCCAATCCTTGTGATGAAATTTGCTTCAAAAATCGCCTTAATCCGAGTCTCACATCTCAAAATATGAAGAAAGAACAAAACCCTCGATTTTTATAACTTCTGCTCAGTACTTTCCGTATTCGCGGACAAATAGTCGCATCTGCGACCACCGCATCTACGGTAAAAACTTCGCTTCTGCAAAAATAGCCTTACCCAGAAATCCCCGCACCTGCGGATGTCAAATTCTGCTTCTGCGAAACCTTACGCACCTGCGATCCAAATCCTGCATCTGCGCGCACGCAGGTGCGCTACAAAAATCCGCTTATGCGGTCTTCCTCACCCAACCTCTTCTTGCTTCTGCGACTCCACTTCTCGCTTCTGCGACCATCGCACCTGCGCAAACCAGCCGCAGGTGTGGTCATACCAGATCCAGCAGAAAACAACAGTGCAAAATGAAGGAAAAATAGCCTGAAATCAATCTGAAACACGCCTGAGCCCCTCGAGACCCCCTCCAAACATACCAACAAGTCCCATCACATAATACGGACCTACTCGAGGCCTCAAAACACACACAAAAGTATCAAAATGACGAATCACACCTCAATTCAAAATCAATGAACTTTGAAACTCCAACTTCCACAAACCAATGCCGAAACTTATCAAATCACGTCCAATTGACCTCAAATTTTGCACACAAGTAATACTTGATATTACGGACCTGCTTTAACTTCCGGAATCGAAATTCGACCTTGATATCAAGAAGTCCACTTCCAGTCAAACTTTTTAAAATTTTAATTTTCACTATTTCAAGCCAAATTCTACTGCGGTCCTCCAAATCAAAATCCGGACGCGTTCCTAAGTCAAAAATCACCCAACGGAGCTAACTGAACCATCAAAAATCCAATCCGAGGTCAAATATTATAAGTCAAACTTGGTCAAACCTTTCCAAATTTAGAGCTTCTAGTTAAGGATCATTCTTCCAAATCAATTCCGAATAACCTGTAAACCAAAACTGATGATTCACATAAGTCATGATACATCATACGGAGCCACTCATGCCCTCAAACAACCGAGCGAATTGTAAATGCTCAAAACGACCGGTCGGGTCGTTACATCCTCCCCCACTTAAACATACGTTCATCCTCAAATGTGCCCAGAGTTGTTCCAAAAGCCATCAAATCGACGTGTAACCTTACCATGCACATACCCGGGGGTGATCCCACATCACCCTATCCCATATAGGTCTGATAACACAACATGACTGAAGTTTCCTAATCCAACCTAGCCCACAAGCCTTAGAATCCAATTTTCACATCCGAAATTTTCTATAAGATCAGAATCTCGCATGTACACACTCTATAAGTCTGAACAAGCTGTATCAAGCCATAGTCATAACTCAAGATGAAATCATATAATATACCACATAACTCAAACACTCATAGCGATAATTTCTAATCACCGTAGCTGCTCAAAACAAACCAAATACCGGTAATAAACCTCTTATCAAACAAAACCTCGTTCTAACACCTTCATATACTGCCAATGATGAAAGAAACACGCTGAAATTCATAACCATTCATCAGATCAACCAGTTGTGGAATCTCCCTCTCCTTCAACAAGAACTATAGCAACTTTTCTAAGGCGACTTTCGATATTATCCTTCCAACATGTTGTAATCAATTCCGATAGTACCCATTCTAGGTCCCATGACCTCATCTCATCCAACTCGTCCACTCTAGTGGCATGACACATTGATTCAATCTAAAAACCACAATCCGTGCAACCTGTGCGCCAATTAGCAACATTCCAAATGTACTCAAACATGGAAAATGACTCAAACAAGAGAACCGTCCCGCAAGATCCACGGGTACCACCATAACGAAATGCTAAGAACCCATCACACACAATAGAACCAAAATTCACGAATCTCACACAAAGGATCATACCTCAATACAACTCCACTACAATGCATGACCCCATCCAAACGCTGATCCATATTATATACCTCGAGCCACCCTACTCAAAGCCAATGACCATGCGAAATTCGATATCAAGTACCCAAAGTGCATTACCATAACTATGGATGGCCAATAACACAATACCACATTTCAGAAGGAACATAGCCAACGCGCGATCAATCCTGCAGTACTCAAATACTCATCTCACTCAAATCCCTCTATAAAGCCCAAATAGAACCGCACCATATGTGCATATAACCAATGAATCACAACTCCTCGTAGCATAGAAGAGTAACTCACAGATCACTTCAGAACACGAATAAGCTCGGCAATAACCGAATGGCACATCCCTCAACGATAGCAGTATGGAGCCAACCAATCCGACCCGGTGTAGAATACACATCCTAATTGGGCCTACCAATGGAACCCCACATCAACTCTGGTCACCCATAAATATATAATAACCCTCCGAAAGTCCACAATGACTTAATTGCAACACATATTACCCTCTGACTAACCTTGGCTACATTTTCACAGTCCACAACCACGAAACCATCCACTCATGAGAACTCCCAGTCTCTAAATCCATAGAACCTACGGATCACCATATCCGATCTCAACTCCACCGCCTGAATGTCTGACACATCTCTTATACATGATCATCCCATGAAGAATACTTCTATAATTTTTCAGTGCCATATAGCAAAATTTGAATATCAGGAGTCGATCAACCAGGAGAGTGCCGCAATACCAATGAAGTATCCATAAATCAAAACACATTCTGAAATGTATACTTTATCAAGCCATACCAAATAGTAATATCATTCACCTAGTCATCTGAAACTATCCATACTGCCTAAGAATACATCGTGACGTTGCTCATGCAAATCTCAATCCCACACAACACACCACATATACCATGCCATCGTAGGAAAAGTACGAAAATCTCATAATCCACTCTAAGTCACAGTAAACTACATACTCAACCAGTTAGAAACCTTCCATTTGATCTCATCCTGGAGAAAATCCCTATTCGCAACATGTTCCACACACCGGTAGGAAATATACACCTCGAACCATGGTAGTAAACATTGAAAACTCTTTGAAACTTATTTGCACATAATCAAGCCATCATAATCAAATCTCTCTATCTCAACCAAGCCACGCAAGCTGCCAAAACTCAGGAGCATTGCCACAAAGCACCTGTAGAAACTCACCACATTACAAGTACCCAAAGAACATATCATATCTTTTATTGTGCTAATCCAACCTACTGCCAAGTTGAAATTTTTCCTTGACAGAAAGCCACAACCCTTAACCAAAACTCACCATAATCGGTCCTAACATAAAACCATATGCCTTAAAGCCCATAAGTCGTTTAACGCTTTCTTAAGCACCCCCAAAATACCATAACCGAGATACTCACTCCGAAGAGACCCCTTGCGAATTTCAAGTTGTTGTTTCACCTTCCTACTACTAAAATGTAGAATCCATAAGGATATAGAAACGCCATAAGTCTCAACACCATCCATTGAAAATCTCAGTTTCTAGCCATATACAAATCCTGAAAGTTCCCAATTGCTACATTTAAAACTTGCATCCATTAAAACCATTCTCGAGAGTCCTCTACCCTGCTCAAATCTCAATTATACCGACCAAACGGTCTGTGCCCCATTACCACGCCAATACCCGAGGAAGTGACCCCACCTTAATGCAACCAAACAAATTCCTACTCCATGCACCCTACCTCCTTCACGAATAACCACTCAATCATTCCATGTTTTCCATATACCTATAGAGTGTAATACAACCCATATCCAGAAATTCCTTCACTCGAGTCATCCTCAATCTCAACCTCTGTAAGTCATAACTGGTTCACAAGTATACCTCAAACTGAAACCAATACAACATATAACCGTGCAATCAACCCATCGATAGCAGACTCCCCTACTTGGCTCAAGCCAAGGAATAAAGCATTTGATAACTTATGATACCCATACTCTATTGCTACCCAAAATCCCGCACTGAAAATCAACCAAATCCTTCATAAGCTTATGTAACACAAACCATCTAATATCTCATATCATCTGCAAATCTCGCATTCATCCTTGTAACAGTCAAGCCAACTCTCATAAGCGATCCAAATCCAAATTGCAACACATATAATTCACTGGTAAAAGAGAACACTCTAAAAAACAACATAGGGATTACACAAACCTCAGGACACCCCGCAGGAGATAACCTACTGTTTTTCCTCAAACTGACATCTCTCTATTCCCTTCCACAGTCATAACTATTATGCAATCACTTAATCTTCCTGAGTCTGAACTCATATCACGACATTGAAAACTTACCTCACTCTGCAACCAAACAACGTGAAATATCCTTCAACACGCACATAACTCGAGACTATACGTCAAATAAAGGCAGAAGTCAGGCACCCAATAGCCCCTTCCACATCTCAAGCAAACCCTTCTCGTCACGTTCAAACCATATGAGCACATCTCACAGTCACATCATACTGATCACGTAGCCATTCAGTAACAAACTCTACTAATATGGACACTACCAGGCATATAAATCCAAAAGCACATTCTCACACAATCAACACCTCCGTGCTCAAGCTACAGTCGAAACCCGGCCTCAAGTCCTCCAGACTGGCCCATCATCAGCACGCCAAAATCATACTTCGCACCTCAACCATGGAATCACAAGTTGTCGATGCACAACTGATACCGAGCGCTCATGTGCATGCGTGGAAGGAATTCAAAGAGTTACGCTTCAAGCTGAATCAATGTCGCATAATAAGGAAAGAAAGATGGAAAGTATATCCTAAATGTCTTGTAGCCTCTCGAAAATAGGTATGGATGTCATCATACCGATCCGCAAGACTCTACTAGACAATTGATCATGACTTGTAGACCTATGAACTTAGAGCTCTGATACCAATCTATCACAGCCCAAAATCCATTAATCGTGATGGCACCTAACCCAACCTGCTAGGTAAGCCAACTAATAACCATCCAATTCCACTAATATTATTAAGACAATTAAACAAAAAGAATTATCTAAATCTTATACTTTCCCCAAGGACTGGTAGTACAAATCATGAGCTTCTAAGAATAGAATTTACAAAGCTGATAAGAAGTAAATACATCTTCTATTTGAAAAGTACATAAACAGAGTTTTTATAAATCTAAGGCTACCATGAACAAGAGGCAGCTACAACAGGAATGCAGGTACATCTTCAAATCCGGCAACCATCGAGCACAGCAACAACATCAGCCAACATCTGCATGCAATGTGCAGAAGTGTAGTATCAGTACAACCGACCCCATGTACTGAGTAAGTAACAAACCTAACCTTAGGTTGAAAGCAGTGACGAACTGGAACATAGGTCGAATCTAACACCAATACCCAATAGCAGTTCATAACAACATACAACATATAAATAAGAAAATAACTCAGAGATAAAAAAAATGCTCAGCTTTTTCACAGTTTTTCGAAAATAGTTCCATTTTTTCAAGAATATCAGTGAAAACTCAAATCCTTTACCGAAATTGTAGTAAAAATATGAGATAGTTGAAAACTATAAACTTTTTCAAAATCCTCTCCACAATAAATTAGATGTTTCGTTTTCTTTCCAGATAGCAAATGTAAAATGCCTCTCTATGCCCACATATCAACATGTGTAAAACAAATCATGAATGATGTGATACCGTACAACATGAGAAAAAATGCATCTTTATGCATGTATGTCATGTGTGCATACCAATGCCATGTATCTCAGAGATGAATCATGTATTCACCCTCTCAGAGCACTCAATCTCACTGTCTTACACTTTCCACTCATTATGCTCAACCACTCGGTACTGTATCTGGCCCATACGGCCCAGGAAAATCCATCCCGGAATATATATAAAACTGACTGTAAGTCAACCCGCACCGAGGAAAAAGGGAAATCCAACCCTGTGGATAAATCCATCTCCAAGTATCAGATACTTCGGACAAATCCATGTCTAGGGAAATCCATCCCTCAATAATATCATCCACGCTCACTGGGGGTATTACAAACTCCGGAAGGGCTCCTTCAGCCCAAACACTATCATAAATCAATACAACCGCTGCGGCGTGCAGCCCGATCCCATAACCGTCACTCATAATCAGGCTCTCTGTCTCACTCAGTCATCAATCTCTCCAGTCTTGCCCACGGGCTCACAGTGTAATGAGAACTGACCCGGAATAATCATATGATATATCAATAAGTAACAACTGAGACTGGGACATGATATGAATCCATGAATGTGACTGAGTACGAAATATCAATGAAATCGATGAGATGACAGCAAGAAACGACCACTATGGGTCCCAACAATATCAGCATAAAGCCTAAACAGGATATCTAGCATGATGTACAGCTCAATTACTTAATCACATGGTGAAAACACAGATATCAACAAAATAGGGCCACTAAACAGTGCCATTAAACAACAGAGTCACAAATTCACAGGGTGCACGCCCACACGCCCGTCACCTAGCATGTGCGTCACCTCAACATCAATCACATAGCACGTAATTCGGAGTTTTATTCCCTCAGCACTAAGTTTAGAAGAGTTACTTACCTTGAACAAGCCAATTCCAATACCGAGCAAGCCAAACGATGCTCCAAGAATGCCCTCGCACGCGTAGCGACCTCTGAACGGTTCAAAACTAGCCAAAAACAACTCAAATACATCAAATAAAGCTCAAGGAAACAAATTCCAAATGATAAAGATCGAATCCTAAATCAAATCCCAAATCCTGCAAATAATCACACTCGGGCCCGCACCTCGAAACCCGACAAAACTCTCAAAATTCGATAACCCATTCAATTACGAGTTCAACCATACTAGTTTCACTCAAATCAGACTCCAAATCAGTGTTCAAAACTCAAAAATTCATATTATGAAACTTTATGCCAAAACCCCCAATTTCTCTTTAAAATTCCTCAACCAATTGCCAAAAATGGAGATAGATTCATGAAATATAATCAAAACTGAGTAGAGAACACTTACCCCAATCCTTGTGATGAAATTTGCTTCAAAAATCGCCTTAATCCCAAGTCCCACATCTGCGACCACCGCATCTGCGGTAAAAACTTCGCTTCTGCGAAAATAGCCTTACCCAGAAATCCCCACACCTGCATATGTCAGATTCCGCTTCGGCGAAACCTTGCGCGCCTGCGATCCAAATCCCGCATCTGCGCGCACGCAGTTGCGCTACAAAAATCCGCTTCAGCGGTCTTCCTCACCCCGCCTCTTCTCGCTTCTGCGACCATCGCACCTGCGCAAATCAACCGCAGGTGCGGTCATACCAGATCTAGCAGAACACAGCAGTGCAAAATGAAGGAAAAATAGCCCGAAATCAATCTGAAATATGCCCAAGCCCCTCGGGACCCCGTCCAAACATACCAACAAGTCCCATAACATAATACGGACCGACTCGAGGCCTCAAAACACATATAACAACATCGAAACGATGAATCACACATCAATTCGAAATCATCGAACTTTGAAACTTCAACTTTCACAACCGATGCCGAAACCTATCAAATCACGTCCGATTGACCTCAAATTTTTCACACAAGTCACACTTGACATTACGGACCTGCTCCAACTTCCGGAATCAAAATTCGACCTTGATATCAAGAAGTTCACTCCCGGTCAAACTTTCTAAAATTCCAACTTTCACTGTTTCAAGCCAAATTCTACTGCGGGCCTCCAAATCAAAATCCAGATGCGCTCCTAAGTCCAAAATCATCCAACGGAGCTAACGGAACCATCAAAAATCCAATCCGAGTTCAAATATTAAAAGTGAAACTTGGTCAAACCTTTCCAAATTTTGAGCTTCTAGTTGAGAATCATTCTTCCAAATCAATTCCGAATAACCTGTAAACCAAAATCGACGATTCACATAAGTCATGATATATCATACGGAGCCACTCATGCCCTCAAACAATCGAGTAAAGTGTAAATGCTCAAAACGATCGGTCGGATCGTTACATTTAGTGTATATAAATTAAATTATATATATCCACAAAAGAGTTTTGCTTCAAAATTTTAACGTGTAAAAGAAAGCGTTTCAAGCGAATCACCAATGTTGGCCTCTCTCTGTTTCCTCAAATCAGAATTTAGGGTACTATCTTCAGGGGTCCACCTACAAAGCCACACTACCTAACCTATATGTGTATTGTCTTTTATGTGAAGTTTTCGAGCAATTCAACGATGTTTTACTTGAACACCAAAAAGGAAAAAAAAAAAAAAAAAAATAAAAAAATATATATATATATATATATATATATATATATATATATATATATATATTATATTAAAAATACGAAATTTTTTAGCGAAATATCATTCGTCCTTTTACCTTTTGAAAATTAATTTTACATTGAATAAAATAATCTTATTTTTCTAATATTTAGGATTTTTAAATCTATAACCACTTTGCATATAAAATATTTCCTTATTTGAAATACTAGGTAGAAGTCCTAATATTTAAGGTTTTAAATTAATTAAGATTTTAATTAAAAACAAAAATTGTAAATTTTGTAAGACTTTGACCATATTGAAATTCTGCAATGAAAGATTTTAATATATTTTGGGTATAATAATTTTGACAAAGGATGCAAATAGACAATCATAAATTTGAAAGGAATCTGTACCATACTTTGTTAAAATTTATAAAAGGAAATCACGCGAGCATCTATAAATATATTTTCTAGAAGTGTTTCATATAAAATTTTCTTTTAGAAACCTTAGCCTTTTTTTAAAAAGTTTTCTTATGAAAACAGAAATGGACAATTGTTCTTTGTTGAATAACTTTTTCTAAGTCTGAAAAGCAATTACAGTGAAACTAACATGGAAAGGTCGAGTAAGTTTAATCCCAAAGTAGGTACTTTTATGAGATGAGACTTTATTAATAATATTTATATCTATATTTGTCTATATAATTATTTATATCTATACTATATTAAAAGCACGAATGCCCTTAGTAAAATGTCGTTCGTCTTTTTTACCCTTTTAAAATAGAGTTCACACCGGATAAAACAATAATTTGATTATTTTTTCTACTATTTAGGAATAATCATTTAATTAATTTCCTACTATTTAGGAATAGTAATTTAATAATTTTCCTACTATATAAAGCTTTGATTTTTCAATTCCAATTCACACTATGACAATTCGTTCACTGTCAACTCCATTTACCTTTAGGAGTATTAAATGTCTCCTGTTAGGTTTAGGAGATTTTTTTTGGTTTCCCAAAATTTTAAAACCAAAAACAAATAAAAATAAGCAATTAATATTATTAGGTTTAGTATTCTTTTACTCCTATCATAACTATCGTAGGATACAAGTCTAATCTTTAATTTTCTAGAATTAATATTACTTTAGGTTTAGTATTCTTTTACCATAACCGAATAAAATATCACCAATTAATGTTAGTTTAGGATTAGTATTCTTTTACCAAAATTATCTTAAGATTAAAGTGTCACGACCCAATTTTACCTGTAGGTCGTGATGGCGCCCAACACTACAGCTAGGCAAGCCAACTAATAAATTTAGCATACATTGATAAAGTTTAAAATCAAAAAAAATATAAACCCAAATTCTACCAATGTGTGTGCCAAGACCTGGTGTCACAAGTGCATGGACATCTAGTAGATTATACAAAACTCCAAATACTGTCTGAAATGAAATAGACAGAATGTAAATATAAGAAGAGACACTGGTAGCTGCAGAATGGCTCAGAAAGGCAGCTCACCACTATATCTCGGGATGACGTGGGTATGTGATAATAGGTCCTCCACTAGTACCTGTCTCAGATCCTGCACAAAAAAGTGCAGCAAGTATAGTATGAGTACGTATACAACGTGTACCCAGTAAGTATCAAGCCTAATCTCGAAATGGTAGAGACAAGATGGCCGACTTTGACACTCACTATGGATCAATAATAATAACTAAAATAAAACTAGGATATTTAAATCAGCATGATTTACAGAATTTGCAATAATTTATTTAAGTAGCGGAAATAATCAAATTCCTTCAAATGTAACAATTCTCAATATATTAATTAAATTCCTTCACTTCAAATAATTTCCATTTTATCAATTAAATCTCATTTACAGGAGTAATAATTAATTCCTTAACAAGCAAGAATAATAATTCATTAAATTCCAAAGATTTTTTAATTTATTAATTAGCTTCACAAGCTGAAATAAATTATTAAAATATCGTGTAATTATTATTATTATTAAGCACGATTTCTGCCAAGGACGTACGGCCCAATCCAGAGTGTCGTGTACACTGCCGAGGAACGTGCGGCGCGATCCGTAGATGCATCTATCCTGCCGAGGTGTTCAGCCCGCTCCACAAGAAAGGGGGATATTTTCTTATGTGCCTCCGGAAGGAGAGTATATTTATTATAAGATAAATTCGGGAGAAAAATAATATTTTTTAATAATTAATTGATTTAAACAAAAATTAAGCATATGAAAATTTCATATTTTTTACTTTTCATAACAATTCACAATATATACATCAATTATTTTAATTAATAAAGAATACAATTCACACAAGTAATTTATACTTTGAGTCTTAAAATACCCGGACTTTAGTATTAATAGTAGCTACGCACGGACTCTCGTCACCTCGTGCGTACGTAGCCCCCACAATTAGAACCAATTATTCAATTTAATATGGGGTAATTTCCCCCTCACAAGATTAGACAAGAGACTTACCTCGTCTTGCTCCAATTTAATCCACTATAAGGCCTTTTCCACGATTATCCAACTCTGTCTGACTCGAATCTAGCCAAAATAATTCGATACAATCACTAAAAATTATAGGAATCAATTCTATAAGAAAATACTACTTTTTAAATAAAAATCCCGAAATTAATTAAAAATTCGTTCGTGGGGCCCACATCTCGGAATCCAAAAAAAGTTACGAAATCCGATAACCCATTCAATTACGAGTCCAACCATACCAGTTTCACTCAAATCCGACTCCGAATCGATACCGAAATCTCAAAAATTCGTTTCTCTGAGATTTCTAAAAATTTCCCAAATTTAAATCTCAAAACACTAATTTATGGTGAAAATAATGATATACTTGTATATGTAAACCAAATCCGAGTTAGACTCACTTACCCCAATATTTTTCCCTTGAAAATCTGCCAAGGCCGCCTCTGCTCAAGCTCAAGTTCGTCAAAAATGGCAAATGGGACGAATGACTTCTTTTATAAACTGCCGAGGCAGCCTTCGGAATTGGGCCTTGATCATGGCTTTGATCGTGGCCCTCGAGCCTGGGCTTCGGTCATGGCCTCGAGCTTGGGACTTGGTCATGGCCTCGATCAGGCCTCGAGCCTGGGACATGGTCATGGCCTCGATCAAGTTCGATCTTGGGTCTTGATCCTGGCCCTCGAGCCTTGCCTTTGATCATGGCCCTCGAGTTGGACCTTCGATCGTGGCTTCGATACTGAGCCTTGTCCCTGGCTTCGACTCAGGCCTCGATCGTGGGCTCGATATCTGGGTTCGATCTGGGGCTCGATCACAGCCCAAAATATACAGCAAAAGGAAAAATTGCAGCAGCTTTTTAAGTCCAACTTTTGATCCGTTAACCATCCGAAACTCACCCGAGGCCCTCGGGACCTCAACCAAATATACCAACAAGTTCTAAAACATCATACGAACTTAGTCAAACCTCTAAATCACATCAAACAATGCTAAACCATGAATCATACCCCAATCTAAGCTTAATGAAACTAAGAGTTTTCAACTTCTAGGTTCGATGTCGGAACCTATCAAATCAACTCTGATTGATCTCAAATTTTACACACAAGTCATAAATGACATAACGGAGCTATGAAAAGTTTCAGAACTGAATTCCGACTCCGGTATCAAAAGTCAACTCATCGGTCAAACTTCCAAACTTAAATTCTTATTTTTAGTCATATCAAGCCTAATTTAACTACGGACTTCCAAATAAAATTTCGAACATGCTCCTAAGTCCAAAATCACCATACGGAGCTGTTGGAATCATTAAATTCTATTCCGGGGTCGTTTTCTCAAAATGTTGACCGAAGTCAAACTTAGCACTTTAAGGCCAACTTAAGGAACCAAGTGTTCCGATTTCACCCTAAATACTTCCAAATCCCGAACCAACCATCCCCGCAAGTCATAAATCATTACAAGCACCTACGGGAAGTTTTATTTTTAGGGAACGAGGTTCTAAAAGTTAAAATGACCGGTTGGGTCATTACATTCTCCACCTCTTAAACAAACGTTCGTCCTCGAACGGGTTTAGAATTGTACATGGAGTGCTAAATAAGTGTGGATATCTTCTCTGCATGTCTTCCTTGGCCTCCCAAGTCGCTTCCTCGACTGGTTGGCCCCTCCACTGGACTTTTACTGCAGAAATCCTCTTGGACCTCAACTGGCGAACCTGTTTATCAACAATGGCAATTGGCTCTCTTCATAACCCAAGCTATTATCTAGCTAAACTGTGTTGAAGTCTAATACATGTGATAGGTCGGCATGATACTTTCGGAGCATAGATACGTGAAAAACCGGATGAACTCCCGATAGGCTAGGAGGCAATGCAAGCTTATAAGCAACCTCCCAACTCGTTTCAACACCTCAAATGGGCCTATAAACCTTGGGCTCAACTTGCCCTTCTTCCCGAATCTCATAATTCCCTTCATCGGCGAAACCTTCAAAAGAACTTTTTCACCTACCATAAATGATATATCACGCACTTTCTGATCCGCGTAACTCTTTTGTCTGGACTGTGCTGTACGAAGTCGCTCCTGAATCAACTTTACCTTTTTCAAGGCATCACTTACCAAATCAGTACCATATAACTTAGCCTCACCTAGCTCAAACCATCCGATAGGTGAACGACATCGCTGACCATATAAAGCCTCAAATGGATCCATCTCGATGCTCGATTGGTAACTGTTATTATAAGCAAACTCAGCCAAAGGCAGGAAACGATCCCACTGACCTCCAAAGTCGATCACACATGCCCTGAGCATATCCTCCAAAATCTGAATTGTCTTCTCTGACTGTCCATCGGTCTGCGGATGAAAGGCTGTGTTGAGCTCTACACGGGTCCCCAACTCGCTCTGTACTGCTCTCCAGAAATGTGAAGTAAACTGAGGGACTCTATCTGATATGATGGAAATTGGCACACCGTGCAACCGAACTATCTCCTGAATATAAATCTGGGCCAACCTCTCTGAAGTATACGTAGTCACAACAGGAATAAAATGTGCCGACTTAGTCAACCTGTTAACAATCACCCAAACTGCATCAAACTTCCTCAAGGTCCGCGGCAACCCAACTACAAAGTCCATAGTAATTCATTCCCATTTCCACTCTAGTATAGTCATCTGCTGAAGTAGGCCACCTGGCCTCTGGTGCTCATATTTAACTTGCTGTCAATTTAGACACCTGGATACATACTCAACTATGTCCTTTTTCATTTGTCGCCACCAATAATGTTGCCTCAAGTCACGATACATCTTAGTAGCACCTGGATGAATAGAATACCGAGAACTATGTGCCTCTTCCAGGATATTTTTCCTCAGTCCATCCACATTAGGAACACATAGACGATACTGGAGTCATAGAACACCATCTGCTCTAATAGTAACTTCCTTGGCACCACCTCGTAGTATCATTTCATGAAGAACCATCAAGTATGGGTCATCATACTGGCGAGCCTTGATCTGCTCAAATAGTGAAGATTGGGCCACCATATATGCAAGAACTCGGCTGGGCTCTGAAATATCCAGCCTCACAAGTTTGTTAGCCAAGGACTGAATATCCGAGGCTAATGGCCTTTCCTCTGCTGAAATAAAAGCCAAACTACCCATACTCTCTACCTTCCTGCTCAAGGCATCTGCAACCACATTTTCTTTGCCCGGATGATACAAGATAGTAATATCATAATCTTTTAGTAACTCCAGCCATCTGCGCTGCCTCAAATTTAGATCCCTCTGCTTGAACAAATGCTGCAAACTGCGATGATCAGTGTAAACTTCACAAGACACCTCATAAAGATAATGCCTCCAAATCTTTAGAGCGTGAACAATCGCAGCTAACTCTAAATCATGTACTGGATAATTCTTCTCGTGGAGCTTCAGCTGACGCAAAGCATATGCAATAACTCACCTTTCCTGCATCAATACACAACCCAAGCCAACGCGTGACGTGTCGCAATACACTGTATATATTCCCGAACCAGATGGTAACACTAACACGAGTGTTGTAGTCAGTGCTGTCTTGAGCTTCTGAAAGCTTGACTCACAATCATCGGACCATCGAAACTGAACATCCTTCTGGGTTGATTTGGTCAAAGGTGCTGCAATAGACAAAAAACCTTCCACGAACCGACGATAATAACCTGCTAAACCCAGAAAACTCCTGATCTCAGTCGCTGAAATGGGACGATGCCAATTTTGAACTTCCTCAATCTTTTTGGGATCAACTTTAATACCTTTTCCCGATACAATATGTCCCAAAAATGCTACAGACTCTAGCCAAAACTCACATTTAGAGAACTTAGCATATAGCTTTTGTTCCCGCAATATCTGAAGCACTACTCTCATATGCTGCTCATGTTCCTCCTTACTACGCGAATAGATTAAGATGTCATCAATGAAGACAATGACAAATGAATCAATATATGGCATGGATACTCTGTTCATCAGATCCATAAACGTTGTCGGGGCATTAGTTAAACCGAAGGACATCACCAGAAACTCAAAATGACCATATCTAGTCCGAAAAGCAGTCTTCGGAACATCCAAATCCCGAATCTTCAACTGATGGTACCCTGACCTCAAGTCGATCTTAGAGAATACCCTAGCACCCTGCAACTTGTCAAATAGATCATCAATACGCGGCAACGGGTACTTGTTCTTAATAGTGACTTTGTTCAATTGGCAATAATCAATACACATCCGCATTGTTCCATCCTTTTTTTTCACAAATAATACTAGTGCACCCCAAGGCGATACACTCGGTATGATGAACCCTTTGGCTAGTAACTCTTCAAGTTGTTCTTTCAATTCTTTCGGAGCCATACGATACGGTGGGATAGATATAGGCTGGGTATCTGAAGCCAAGTTAATACAGAAATCAATATCACGATCAGGTGGCATACTTGGAAGATCTGACGAAAATACATCAGGGAACTCCTGAACTACAGGCACTGAATCAATAGCCAGTGTCTCTACAGTAGTATCCCGAACATAGGCTAGATAAGACAAACAACCCTTCTCAACCATGTGTTGAGCCTTTATAAAAGAAATAACTCGATTAAATGAACTAACAGGCGAACCCTTCCACTCCAGATTAGGTAATGCTGGAATAGCCAAGGTAACAGTCTTGGCATGACAATCTAGAATAACATGATATGGAGATAACCAGTCCATGCCCAGAATAATTTTAAAATCGGTCATCTCAAGCAATAGGAGATCTGCTCTAGTTTTATAACCACATAATGTAATAATACATGACCGGTATATCCAGTTCACAACAACAGAATCGCCCACAGGAGTGGACACATAAATAGGAGTACTCAAGGACTCACGAGAAACACCCAGGAATGGAGCAAATAGAGATGGCACATATGAATACGTAGATCCTGGATCAAATAATACTGAGGCATCTTTGCCACAAACAGAAGTAATACCTGTAATCACGGCATTTGAGGCCTATGCATCTGGTCTAGCCGGAAAAGCATAGAACCGAGATGGAGCGCCAACTGTCTGGCCTTCGCCTGGCTGACCTCCACCTCTAGGACGACCCCTACCCACCTGTCCTGCACCTCTGGGTGGTCGGCCTACTGGTGGAGCAACTGGTCCGGTAAGCATAGGCTGCTGACCCTGCTGTACTGGTCTACCCCGAAGCCTGGGGCAATACTCCGCATGTGACTGGGATCCCCGTACTCGTAACAACTCTTCGGTGCGATGGGCTGCTGACTAAGTATATGGCCCTGGGGATGTGAATACCCACTGGGAGGACGCAGAATACCTGGTGGGCGGTAAGAATTCTCTGGAATAGCACTGAGATAAGGTCGCACTGGAGCACCTTGAGGAGGTGATGGTGCTGGATATGGGGGTCTACTGGACTGCCCCCTCACTAACTGACCTCTGCCCCCGGACAAAGCACCTCTGAACTCTCCAGAGTACCTGAACCGCTTATCTCTCATAATCTGATCTCGGCTCCGCTCACGTACACCCTCAATCCTCCGGGCTATCTCCATAACTCGCTCATAAGAAGTACCCATGTCAACCTCTTAAGCTATAGTGGCCTGAATACCAGTATGTAAACCGGCTATAAACCTTCGCACTCTCTCCGCCTCAGTAGGGAGTATCATTAGTGCATGGCGAGATAATTCAGAAAACCTCGCCTTATAATCAGTCACTAACATCTGACCCTATTGGAGCTGCTCAAATTGAAACCGCAACTCTTCCCTCTGGGAGGGTGGAATATACCTGTCCAAGAACATACGGGTGAACCTGTCCCAAGTCATGGGAGGAGAATCTGCTGGTCTGCCAAGAGCATAAGACTGCCACCATCTACGGGCTCTACCCTCTAGCTGAAAAGTAGCGAAATTAACCACATGGGATTCTAATATCCTTATGTTGTACAATCTATCCTTGGAACGATCAATGAAATCCTGTGGATCCTCATATCGCTTACCCCCGAAGACATGAGGATGTAGTCCAGTCCATCTGTCCAATAGTTTTCGAGGATCGGTGGCTACAGCTGGCCTGGGCTCAGGTGTAGCTGCCGCCACTGGCTGGGCTCCACCCACGGGTAGTGCACCCTGGGTCTGATATACGGCAGCTGCCTGTCCATGAGCCTGCACGGTAGGGGACTGTGCTCCCCCGCCCGCCTGAGATATGGCTGGGTCTGCCGGAAATAAACCGCCTTGAGTCATATTGTCCATGAATCGCAGCATACGACCCATGACATCCTGAAACCCGGTGCAGATGTGAAGTCCACCGGAGCTGGCTCTGCCACAGGCACCTCGACCTGCTCCTCAATAATGGGATTCTCTACTGGATCCACCGGCGGCATAACTGGAATAGTCCTGGGACGTCCTCGCCCTCTACCACGGGCTGGAGCCCTCCCTCGGCCTTTGCCTCGACCTCTAGCAACTGGGGGAGTAGCTCTTTCCTGGTCTGAAACTTCATTCGAGCGCGTTCTCACCATCTGTGAGAAAATAAGAGAAAGATTTTTAGTGTTACGTTAATTGCATGATGGAATGTGAAGAAAGGTAATTTCCTAACACCCTATAGCCTCTCGAAGATAAGTACAGACGTCTCCGTACCGATTCGCAAGACTCTATTAGGTCTGCTCATAACTTGTGAGACCTACGTGAACCTAGTGCTCTGATACCATATTGTCACGACCCAATTTCACCTGTAGGCCATGATGGCGCCTAACACTACAGCTAGGCAAGCCAACTAATAAATTTAGCATACATTGATAAAGTTTAAAACTAAGAAAAAAATAAATCCAAACTCTACCAATATGTGTGCCAAGACATGGTGTCACAAGTGCATGAGCATCTAGTAGATTATACAAAACTCCAAATACTGTCTGAAATGAAATAGACAGAATGTAAATATAAGAAGAGACACTGGTAGCTGCAGAACGGCTATGAAAGGCAGCTCACCACTATGCATCGGGATGACGTGGGTATGTGATGATAGATCCTCCACTAGTACCTGTCTCAGATCCTGCACAAAAAAGTACAGCAAGTGTAGTATGAGTACGTATACAACGTGTATCCCGTAAGTATCAAGTCTAATCTCAAAGTGGTAGAGATGAGATGGCCAACTTTGACACTCACTATGGATCAATAATAATAACTGAAATAAAACTAGGATATTTAAATCAGCATGATTTACAGAATTTACAATAATTTATTTAAGCAGCGAAAATAATCAAATTCCTTCAAATGTAACACTTCTCAATATATTAATTAAGTTCCTTCACTTCAAATAATTTTTAATTTATCAATTAAATCTCATTTACAGGAGTAACAATTAATTCCTTAACAAGCAGGAATAATAATTCATTAAATTTCAAAGATTTTTCAATTTATTAATTAGCTTCACAAGCTGAAATAAATTATTAAAGTATCGTGTAATTATTATTATTATTAAGTACGATTTCTGCCGAGGACGTACGGCCCGATCCAGAGTATCGTGTACACTGCCGAGGGACGTGCGGCGTGATCCATAGATGCATCTATCCTGCCAAGGCATTCGGCCCGCTCCACAAAAAAGGGGGATATTTTTTATGTGCCTCCAGAAGGAGAGTATATTTATTATAAGATAAATTCGGGAGGAAAATAATTTCTTTTAACAATTAATTGATTTAAACAAAAATTAAGCATATGAAAATTTCATATTTTTCTACTTTTCATTACAATTCACAATATATACATCAATTATTTTAATTAATAAAAAATACAATTCACACAAGTAATTCATGCTTTGAGTCTTAAACTACCCAGACTTTAGCATTAATAGTAGCTACGCACGGACTCTCGTCACCTCGTGCGTACGTAGCCCCCGCAATTAGCAACAATTATTCAATTTAATCCCTATGGGGTAATTTTCCCTCACAAGATTAGACAAGAGACTTATCTCGTCTTGCTCCAATTTAATCCACTATAAGGCCTTTTCCACGATTATCCAACTCTGTCTGGCTCGAATCTAGCCAAAATAATTCGATACAATCACTAAAAATTATAGGAATCAATTCTATAAGAAAATACTACATTTTTAATAATAATCCCGAAATTAATTAAAAATTCGTCCGTAGGGCTCACATCTCGGAATCCGGCAAAAATTACGAAATCTGACAACCCATTCAATTACGAGTCCAACCATACTAGTTTCACTCAAATCTGACTCCGAATCGATACCGAAATCTCAAAAATTCGTTTCTATGAGATTTCTAAAAATTTCCCAAATTTAAATCTCAAAACACTAATTTATGGTGAAAATAATGATATACTTGTAAATGTAAACCAAATCCCAGTTAGACTCACTTACCCCAATGCTTTTCCCTTGAAAATATGCCAAAAGTCGCCTCTTCTCAAGCTCAAGTTCGTCAAAAATGGCAAATGGGACGAATGTCCTCTTTTATAAACTGCCTAGGCAGACTTCGAAATTGGGTCTCGATCGTGGCTTCGATCGTGGCCCTCGAGCCTGGGCTTCGGTCATGGCCTCGAGCTTGGGACTTGGTCATGGCCTCGATCAGGCCTCGAGCCTGGGACATGGTCATGGCCTCGATCAAGTTCGATCTTGGGTCTTGATCCTGGCCCTCGAGCCTTGCCTTTGATCATGGCCCTCGAGCTGGACCTTCGATTGTGGCTTCGATACTGAGCCTCATCCCTGGCTTCGACTCAGGCCTCGATCGTGGGCTCGATATCTGGGTTCGATCTGGGGCTCGATCACAGCCCAGAATATACAGCAAAAGGAAAAATTACAGCAGCTTTTTAAGTTCAACTTTTGATCCGTTAACCATCCGAAACTTACCCGAGGCCCTCGGGACCTCAACCAAATATACCAACAAGTCCTAAAACATCATACAAACTTAGTCGAACCTCTAAATCACATCAAACAACGCTAAAACCATGAATCATACCCCAATTCAAGCTTAATGAAACTAAGAGTTTTCAACTTCTATGTTCGATGTCGGAACCTATCAAATCAACTCCGATTGACCTTAAATTTTACACACAAGTCATAAATAACATAAGGAGCTATAAAAATTTTCGGAACTGAATTCTGACTCCGGTATCAAAAGTCAACTCATCGGTCAAACTTCCAAACTTAAATTCTTATTTTTAGTCATTTCAAACCTAATTTAACTACGGACTTCCAAATAAAATTTCGAACACGCTCCTACGTCCAAAATTACCATACGAAGCTGTTCGAATCATCAAAATTCTATTCCGGAGTTATTTTCTCAAAATATTGACCGAAGTCAAACTTAGCACTTTAAGGCCAACTTAAGGAACCAAGTGTTCCGGTTTCACCCTAAACACTTCCAAATCCCGAACCAACCATCCCCGCAAGTCATAAATCATTACAAGTACCTACGAAAAGTTTTATTTTTAGGGAACGAGGTTCTAAAAGTTAAAATAACCGGTTGGGTCATTACATAAAATTTCTGGAGTATTAAAATCAAAACTATTTAAAATAAGGAGGAAGTTAACACTTTTATAAAAAGAAAAAAGTCAATGTGTCACATTCTTTACCATAAACTCATGATAATATCAATATCTACAAAAAAAAACTTATTTGTGATTGTCACTTTTGATTTTTATTTACAATATATCATGTATGATTATTAGTCTAAAATTATCTTCAGTTGTAAATTATAATATATGTTTTTCTATTGTGTATTATACAATAATTATTTTTTGCTTAAAGGTAATTGCATGTAATGGTAATCAAGTTTCTCTTTTTCCTTTAATTTGCTCTCTATGTTTTTCCTCTTTTTCTAATGCATTTTGTATCTGAATGAGCAGTGATGATATATTTTTTATTTTGAATAATATTTACTAGATTGTCAGTTATAAAGATACGAATTTGTTATATTTATACTAAAATATCATTTTTTTGGTAGTTTCAATTTTTTCATATTATAGGTTAGATGAACAGTTGCATTCGAGTCACTCTGAAATAGTAATTATGATAATAATTTTGTTGTTCACTCTTATATAAGAAGGATTTCAACTGACTTATTTTAGTTTAATGGTATTAGGTCTTATCGTTTAATATTATCATATATTTATTTTATTTTAAATCTATTGTATTTTATTATGTACGTGCATATATATTTGTACAGAGGCTTTTGTAATATGAATTGAGACTCTGTGTGTTATTTAAATATACTTTTAATTCAACGATTAACATGCACTATATCTTGGGCTGCGTAACAAATGATGCAACGATATAAATTACGATGTGCACTGCAACACTTGTACTGTATATAAGGTTATTCTTATTTATAAGTGAAAACAAATATTTTTATGATAATTATGAAGGCTATACACAATTGGTTTATTCTTTTTAATAAAATAAATAAATTTCATATTAAATATGTCAGGATCCAATTTCACCTATAGGTCGTGATGGCGCCCAACACTACGGCTAGGCAAGTCAACTTAATAAATTAATCATTCATTAACAAAATTTAAAAACAAGAGAAATAACAAAACCCAAATTCTACCAATATGTGTGTCAAGACCTGGTATCACAAGTGTATGAGCATCTAGTAGATTATACAAAATCTCAAATACTATCTGAAATAAAAATAGATAGAATAAAAAATACAAAGAGAGATACTAGTAGCTGCAGAACGGATCAGATAAACAGCTCACCACTAAGCCCCTGGATAACGCGGGTGTAAGACGATAGGTCCCCCACTAGTACTTGCCTCAGTTCCTGTACAAAAAGTGCAGCACGTGTAGTATGAGTACGTAAACAACGTGTATCCAGTAAGTATCAAGCCTAATCTCGAAGTGGTAGAGACGAGATGGCCGACTTTGACACTCGCTATGGGTCAATAATAATAATTAAATTACAATTAGGATATTTAAATCAGCATAGTTTACAGAATTTAAAATAATTTATTAAATCAGCGGAAATAATCAAATTCCTTCAATTCAAATAATTTTTAATTTATCAATTAAATATCATTTACAGGAACAATAATTAATTCTTTAACAAGTAAGAATAATAATTCATTAAATTTCAAGAATTTTTCAATTTATCAATTAGTTTCGTAAGCTGAAATAAATTATTAAAGTATCGTATAATTATTATTATTATTCAGCACGATTTCTGTCGAGGACGTACGACCTAATCCAGAGTGTCGTGTACACTGCCGAGGGACGTGCAGCGTGATCCAAAGATGCATCTATCCTGCCGAGGCGTTCGGCCCGCTCCACAAGAAAGGAGGACATTTTCTTATGTACCTCCGGAAGGAGAGTATATTTATTATAAGATAAATTCAAGAGGAAGAACAGTTTCTCTTAACAATTAATTAATTTAAACAAAAAATCAAGTATATGAGATTTTCATCCTTTAATATTTTTATCTAACAATTCACAATATATGTATATATCAAATAATATTAATTAAACAAAGAATATAATTTACACAAGTAATTCATGCTTTGAGCCCTAAACTACCCGAACTTTAGCATTAATAGTAGCTACGCACGGACTCTCGTCACCTCGTGCGTACGTAGCCCCCGCAATTAGCAATAATATTCAATTTAATCCCTATGGAGTAATTTTCCCCTCACAAGATTAGACAAGAGACTTATCTCATCTTGCTCCAATTTAATCCACTATAAGGCCTTTTCCACGATTATCCAACTCTGTCTGGCTCGAATCTAGCCAAAATAATTCGATACAATCACTAAAAATTATAGGAATCAATTCTATAAGAAAATACTACATTTTCAATAAAAATTCTAAAATTAATTAAAAATTCGTCTGTGGGACCCACGTCTCGGAATCCGGCAAAAGTTATAAAATATGAACACCCACTCAACCACGAGTCTACCCATACCAAAATTACTAAATTCTGACAGTAATTCGGCCCCCAAATCCTCAAATCTATCCAAGAGAGGTTTCAAACTTTTCCAACTCAATTCACCAATTAAATGATAAAAATAGTGATGGAATTGGGTAATTTAACCAATATTGAGTTAAGACCACTTACCCCATTGTTTTCTCTGAAAATCTCCCAAAAATCGCCTAAATCCGAGTTCCAAATCGTTAAAAATGGATTCGTCCCATTTTCAGAACTTAAACTCTCTGCCCAGTGATTTCTTCTACGCGATCGCGAACTTCCTCACGCGATCGCGTAGCCCAAATTTTCTGCCCAAATATTAACCCTACGCGATCGCATCAAATCCCATGCGATCGCGATGCACCAAGTTCTGACTCTACGTGATCACATCCCTATTCACGCGATCGCGTAGCACAAACGTGGCCCAGCTTCCTCTCAAATTTCTCCCTACGCGATCGCAAATAATGACACGCGATCGCGATACACACACTGGCCAATCCTACGCGATCGCAACTCCATTCACGCGATCGCGTAGAACAAATTCACCTTTGCCTAAATTACTCTACGTGATCGCAGACCAACTTACGCGATCGCGTATAAGGATACCAGAAGAAAATACCAGCAGCTATCAGCAGTGTTCCAAAGGCCAAAAGTGATCCGCTAGTCGTTCGAAATTCACCCGAGCCCCTCGGGACCTCAACCAATTATACCACCAAGTCTCAAAACATCATACGAACTTAGTCGAACCCTCAAATCACATCAAACAGCGCTAAAACCACGAATCATCCTTCAATTCAACCTTAATGAAACTTAAGATTTCCAACCTTCTACATTATGTACCAAAACCTATCAATTCAAATCCGATTGACCTCAAATTTTGCACACAAGTCATAAATGACATAACGAAGCTATGAAAATTTTTAGAACTGGATTCCGACTCCGATATCAAAAAGTCAACTCCCTGGTCAAACTTTCAAACTTAAATTCCTATTTTAGCCATTTCAAGCCTAATTTAACTACGGACTTTCAAATAAAATTTTGAACGCGCTCCTAAATCCAAAATTATCATACGGAGTTGTTGGAATCGTCAAAATTCTATTCCGGGATCGTTTTCTCAAAATATTGACCGAAATCAAATTTAAAACTTTAAGGCCAACTTAAGGAACCAAGTGTTTCGGTTTCAACCCAAATACTTCCAAATCCCGAACCAACCATCCCCGCAAGTCATAAATCATTAAAAGCACATACGAAAAATTTTATTTTAGGGAATGGGGTTCTAAAAGTTAAAATGACCGGTTGGGTCATTACAAAATAATATTACCATTTAATTATATTTTTAATATTTATAATTTTAAAATTAACTAAAGTCTTAGCTATTGAAGCTTTTCTTATTTGAAATATATAAAAACTTCTTTTTTTTTTTTGGTGAGAGGGGAAACCCGCAGCAGCTACAACCTCTGCCACAACCTTCACTCTTCGGGTGAGCACTCTGTGGTGAGCACTTTGTGCGCACTGGATAAACCTCCCCTGTGTATAGCCTGGAAACCACACATGTGATGTAAACCGAACTAGGCAAGCCCTGTGCGATATGCTCAACCCAGAAGGTATTAAGGGGGGGAATCGATCCCAGGTCCGTATGAATAACCGCCCTCCAAACCAACTGAATAACCCCGAAGGGTTAAACTCCTAATATTTAATAATTTAAAATCAAATAAGATTTTACATATTTTTTCTTGAGCTTTTATGGAACTTTGCTTTTGTTTTCTTTTCTGCCGTCTCTTTGTCGGTTGTGAAGGTCTACTCCTTTTCATTGTTTTGGTCAAGGTATTTATTTTAGTACTATTACGTATTATTAAAGCCAATCCACAATATAACTTACTTCATTTTAAACATAGTTTGTACAAATCATACAAACAACTAAATTGATAGAATAAAAGTGGCGGACCTTTAAAATTTTATTTTAGCCCCCTTTAAAAAAGAATCTTAGCCTTATTAGATTTTCTAATAAATGTGCAATAGTTTATTAAGATTTCATTTAAATATTCTACTTTCGCATATTAATAAATAAAAATAATAATAATATAGAACAAATAATCATGAAAGAAACTTTCACAAGAAAGGGTGACATGGTGATAGGGCTTCATCACAATATCAAAGTGATACTACTTATTTAATTACAATGTTTTTCTTTATTAATCTAGCTAAATATGATCAATATTTATTATTAAAAACTGTACTTTTTAATATTTATTTTTAAACTTAAATATTTAATAATAATATTTATGTAATGTTTTTTTAAATATTTTTGTACTCATTGAGACAGGGTACACGCGCAATGCGCGTACCCTAAGACTAGTTATATTAAAAGCACGAAGGCCCTTAGCGAAATGTCGTTCGCCTTTTTTTGCCCTTCAAAAATATAATTCACATTAAACAAAATAGTTATTTAACTAATATTTGAGAATTTATAATAAACTATAACTTTATTTAATAAATCTTTCCTTATTTGAACTATATAAGAAGTGCTAATATTTAGGACTTTAAGTTCAAATACGATTTACTTTCTATAAATCATTTACCTTTTAAATTAATGAGCTTTAATTTACACTTAATTTTAAATTTTGAGAATATTGCTATTTGTGTATTTGTTTTTATTTTATTTTGTTAGAGTTAGAACGATTGTGTTCTATAATTAGATATCACAACTAATTTGTTTAGTGATTTGATTATCATGAACCAATACTTAGGATTTAGGACAAGGTAAACTATGAGCCCGCCACTTTAATTTAAAGGTTTTTATGATCCTTCGGTTCAAAAAATAGTGTTTTAAATTTCTTAAGTATTTTAAACTATTAGTATTTCTTTCAAATACTTTATTTCACAAAACAGGGGTTTACAACTTAGATCTGTTTATTCTATTTTCTTTTGAATATGATTGCTTGTGCTTATGGTTTTTTTCTAATATTTAGGAGTTTAAATCAACTAAATTTTGTGCATTAAATTCTTTATTATCTGAATATATAAAATATTCTCATATTAAATACTTTGTATAAGCAAATTTCTTATTTGAATTATGTAATATAATTATTTTTTGCAAAAACAAAAAGTAATCTAAATTACAAGGCGAAGTCCACAAAGAATAAGAGACACTCCTTTAATATTTAATGATATTTAGATTCTCAGATTCTAAGTCTTTTCTTTATAAATATATACGATATCTAAATTTCTTTTTTGCGAGATATTCTAGCTCATATCAATTAAGGATCTTATTAGTTCATTTTTTTGCCTATATTTTATAACTATAATTACTAATAGTTATACAAGCTCAAATGGCTAGCCACCTAAATAGAATCGATATATATCATTTTCAGAAACTTTTACTATCTTTAGTTTGTATTTAATAACTAAAACACATTGATTAATAATATTTGTATAATCTAAAAAAAATTGTACTCATTGACATAGGATACGCGTACCCTGAGACTAGTATACTATTAAAAGCGCGTAGCTCGTAGGGAAAAGTTGTTCATTTTTTTTTTACCATTTTATATTAAAAAATCACAATAGAAAAAATAGTCATTTGATTATTTTTCGTCTTTTTTATCCTTTAAAAATAGATTTCACATTAGAAAAAATAATTATTTAAATTATTTTTCTAATATTTAGGACTTTGAAATAACCTATAATTTTGTTTACTAAACCTTTTCTTATTTGAACTATTATATAGAAAGTCTAAGTCAACTAAAAATTTATCTTACATATCTTTTCTTATTTGAGCAAATAACTGTCACGACCCAAAATCTCACCCGCCGTGATGGCGCCTATCTCAATACTAGGCAAGCCGAAAATCTCAATAAATCACAATTTCTCTTAAGTTTGAAAATATAATATTTAAATAAAATCTACAAATCTTACAAATACCGATACAACCACTCCCAAAACTTAGTGTCACTGAGTACATGAGCATCTAATCTGAATACAAGTCTGGAAAATACGGTCTATAATAGTTTGAGACCAAATACAATAAATAAGGAGATAGGGAAGAAGAGACAAGGTCTGCGAAATACAGCATCTACCTCTAAATCTCCAAAAAAAGTCAAATGTGCGAGAGAATCAATACCCGCTATGACCGAAAATACTTGGATCTGCACACGAAGTGCAGGGTATAATATGAGTATAACCAACTCAGTAAGTAATAATAATAAATAAAGAATTGAAGATAGTGACGAGCTACACAATTACAGTTCATATTCAGTAGTTCCAGCAAAGAATAGACATGCTTTCAAATCTGGCAGTTTAATGTCAAATCAATTTTTATACAGTTCATGTTCTTGTAATCCGTATATAAAATCTTTCAGAGATTTCAAAACAATGACAAATAGCAACTAGGTGCAACAACAAATGAAAATCAAGTACAACCTCTTAGGACAACAATCATTCATTGGGCTCCCAGCCCTCGTCACTCATTGGGCTCCCAGCCCTCATCACTCACACTCAATGGGTACCCGCGCTCACTGGGGGTGTACAGACTCCGGAGGGGTTCCTACAACCTAAGCGCTATAATCTGCACGGATAACTCACGTGCCATAATATAAATATCTGGATCTGCATGACCAACTCACGTGTTGCATGACCAACTCATGTGCTATAGTATAATATGAGGATTCACACAGCCAACTCACTTGCTGCACGGCCAACTCGCGTGCTATAGTATAATATAAGGATCTGCACGGCCAACTCACGTGCTGCACGAATAACTCACGTGCTATAGTATTAATATCTCACAATCAGGCCCGCGGCCTCACTCAGTCATAAATCTCTACAGTCTCCCAGGCTCTCAATAATCATGAAATCAGCCCAAACAATAATGATATGATGTATCAAAAATAATAACAGAGACTGAGATAAAATGTGCAAGTAAAAACTGAGACTGAGTACATATAATATTTAGCAGGCAATTGAACAAGTACGCAAACTCTGTGGGTCCCAACAGTACTATCACATAGCCTAAACATGATTTCTATCATGATTTACAGTCAAATTTTATCAACACATAGAGATCATATAGCTAACAACAAATTATTCAACTTTACAGTTTTTCGGGACGGACCAAATCACAATTCCCTCGGTGCACGCCCATACGCTCCTCACCTAGCATGTGTGTCACCTCCAAAAGAATTACATGATATAACAATCCGGGAATTCATACTCTCAGGACCAGATTTAAAAATATTACTTACCTCAAACCGTGTAATTCATTATTTCGCTATGCCCTTGCGATGAGAATTGGTCTCCGAAAGCCTCGTATCTAGCCACAATTAATTCGATTCAGTCAATACCAATTATTATAATTAATTTCATAAGGAGATACTAATTTTTTAATAAAATCTAAAATTAACTCAAAAATCGCCCGTGGGACCCACGTATCGGAACCCGACAAAAGTTAAAAAAAAATATGAACGCCCATCCAACCACGAGTCCAACCATACAAATTTCACCAAATTCCGACATCAACTCGACCCTCAAATCTTCAATTAAAATTTTTAAAGATTTCTACCATTTTCAACCCAATCTTTACCCATTTAAACTCAACAATCTTTCCATAAATCTTATTGATATGTATAAATAATACTATTACACCCAAGAATCATACTCTTAATCACCCATCTTTACCCAAACTCGAAATTGAAGACTAGGGGTTAGAACCTTACCTCTTGGGTGAAGATCTTGTGATATTTCCTTGTTGGATTTCAAAGTTGAACAAGATCTTGATGAACAAAGCACTTGAGCTTCTTCCTCTCTCTAGAACACTCTCCCTTCTCTCTAAAAATGTTAGATTTTTGCTCCTAAATGAGTCCCAAAGCCTATTTACCAAAATGGGATCGAGTTATGATAATAGAAAAATTAACCCTCCGAAAGCAGGTCTGCGGTCGCATAATGGACCGCATACTAGTATGCGGGCCGCAAAGTTGATTGCAAAATCGGTGCCTAGAACTGGGCTCTTTTGGTCCATTCTGCGACCAGTTTGCGGTCACAGAAGCTATTTTGCGATCGCATAACTATTTTGCGATCGCATAATTGGTCTCAGAATTGTATTTTTGCAGCCTTTGGTAATTTGATTATAACTTCTCGTAGGAACGTCCAAATGACAAACGGTTTGAAACGAGATTCAAAGTTCTTTCATTTGATAAGTAATACACCATACAATACTTCATATCATGAGAATTATGCTCATTTGAAGTTGGGTTTTGTGCGAACTCACTTGAACTTTAGTCTATTATGAAATTTCCAACTTCTACATTCGATGCCAAAACCTATCGAATCAAGTCCGATTGACCTCAAATTTTGGATACAAGTCATAAATGACATAACAAACCTATTCCAATTTTCGAAATCGAATTCCGACCCCGATACCAAAAAGTCAACCCCCCGGTCAAACTTTTTAAAAATTCAACTTTCGCCATTTCAAGCCTAATTCTACGACG
The DNA here is from genome assembly GCF_000390325.3 of Nicotiana tomentosiformis. Lineage (NCBI taxonomy): Eukaryota > Viridiplantae > Streptophyta > Magnoliopsida > Solanales > Solanaceae > Nicotiana > Nicotiana tomentosiformis. The sequence continues at coordinate 44,912,029 of NC_090816.1, read as the reverse complement.
GACCTCCAAATAATTTTTCGGACACGCTCCTAAGTCCATAATCACCATACAGAGCTATTGGAATCATCAAAACTCTATTCCGGGGTCGTTTACATATAAGTCAACATCCGGTCAACTATTTCAACTTAAGCTTCCAACATGAAATTCATTCTTCCAAGCTAACTCCGAAATACCTTAAAACCAAAACCGACAATTAACACAAGTCATAATACCTCGTATGAAGTTATGCAAGACCTCAAATAGTAGAAAGGAGTGTAAATGCTCAAAACGACCGGTCGAGTCGTTACAATCTCCCCCACTTAAACATACGTTGGCCGTCGAACATGCCAAGAGTTGTTCCTAAGCCTTTAAATCATTATTCCATCTTATCACGCACGTACCCGGGGGTGATCCCACGTCACCCTATTCTATATAGGTCTGACAACACAATACAACTGAAAATCCTTAATTTAACCTTAGCCCAAAAACCTTGGAATTCAATTCCCAACCTTCAGAATTTCTTTTCAAGACACGAATCTTACATTTACACACTGTATGAGTCTAAACAAGCTACATCGAGCTATAACTATAATCACAGATATAATCACCCAACATATTACATAACTCGCCCGCTCGTAGCACCATTCCTGATCACAGTAACTACTTCAATCCAACCAAGTACTAGTATAAAACCCCCACATTCAATAGAACCTCATTCCAAAACCTTCGTACACTGCCAACGATGAAAGAAACAATCAAAAACTCATAATTACTCATCAGATCAACTAGTCATGGAGCTCTCTCGCCCCAACCAGAACCACAATCCTCTCCTAAGCCGACTTTTAATATTATCCTCCCGAATATACCATAATCAAGCCTGATAGTACCCATTCTAGGTCCAACGACTTTATTTTATTAAACGCAACTATCCCACAAACACATCACATCAATATAACTTAAGCCACCACTGCGCACTCCATATACCCAAATATGGGAGATGTCTCAAGGAAGAGAACCGTATTGCAAGTTCCACAAGCACCACCACAACCACAATGTTACAACCAACTCCTCAAATTTCGTGAAGAGGATAATCGTAGCTGCATGTGCACAATTTGTAGAGGAAGGAAATTAATAGATCAGATAAATTATTATAGAAATAAAATTCCCACACACAGCACGGATAACTCACGTGCCAATAATATGAATCGCCTGGCATGGTCACGGGCCTCTAGTCCCAGCATATCATACAAGAGCAATTAAATAAGTACACTTATATATGATAATGAAATAAGATTCTCATGCTCCTGGACTGGTAGAAATAGCACGCCATAGTGTAAGCACATGCAAAGTCTGGTATCACACTCCAAATCAATTTTTTTAACGCAGAATTAGTAACTATCCCGTTTATTTAGGGAATCATCTTCTTTGTAACCTCAAGTATAGCCCAGATAGTTCTCAACAAAGATACGAATACGGGAAACGTTATAACTTTACACTTAACAGTCAACTCTAGACATATAATAGCCTAAGCATTCTTCCGAGTATGAATACTTGCTCTAATGACCGCACACGGGCTCAGACCTCACATATATGTGCACTCATAGCGCATAGCTATCACAAATAATTAACGCAACTAGTGCCTCCACCGAGTTTTAAATAAAATAGTCACCTCAAATAGGTCACAACCCCGAAACAATATACTTCTGAGAACTCCCAGTCTCCAAATTCATCGAACATATGAATCACTGTAACTGATCCCAACTCCAGCACTCTAATGACTAACACATTTTCCATGCACGATTATTCCACGAGGAATAATTTCATAATTCTTTCCTGCCACATAGCATTAATTTGAATATCATCAGTCTATCAACTAGGTGAGTATCGCAATACTAATGAAACATTTGTAAGTCAAAACACAATGCGCCTTCTGAAATGCGCACCCTTCTCAGGAATTACCGAGCAATTATAACATTCATTGAAATATCTTAAACTGACCATGCTGTCCAACATTCATTACCTTCTCTTCAAGACTGAACTGTCACCTTGTACAAGTAAATCTCAATCTCACACAATACACCGCGTCTACCATGCCATCGTGTGAAGAGTACAAGAACCTCATAATCACTATGAGTTAAAAGCAGAATACATACCCGGTCAATCAAAAACCTTCCACTTGATGTCCCCCCGGAGAAAATCCCATTACGCCACATATTCCTCACGCCGGCAGGAAATATACTCCTCGAACTATGGTAAAAACCATTGAGAACTCTTCGAAACCCATTTGCACACAACCAAGCTATTAGAACTGAATTCTTCTAACTCCACCAAGCCACACAAGTTTCCAAATCCGAAAGTATTGCCACAAAACACCCGTAAAGCCCCACCTCATCTTAAGAACCAAAAGAGTCAAGCATACCATTACCATACTGATCCAGCATGTTACCCGTTTGTCCTATTTTCTCCGAGTTTCTTCTAGATTATCCTCAAGTTTCCATTTCTCCTTGTCAGAGCACTACTACTTTACCCAAAGCTCGCTACAAGACATCCTAACATAAAATTACACCGCCCTAAGGCCCATAAGCCATTGTATTCTTCTAAAGCACCTTCATAGATACCCCAACCGTAACACTCATTATGAAAATAACTTATGCAAATTTAAAATTGCTCCTCTTTCCTTTCTTATACTGAAATGTAGAATCCATAGTCAAATAGAATTATCGCACATCCCGATACCATCCAATGTAAGTAACTGATTCTAGTGATATACAAATTCAAAAAAAAACAGTTTCAATTTCCACATACATTTTGAATCCATTAGAACCCTCTCGATAGTCATCCACTCTGCTCAAATCTAATTTACTCCATCCCAAATGGGCCGAAAGACATGTACTCCTTTAGCACAATCAACACTCAAATAAGTAACCTTGCTTTATTACCACCTATCAAATTTATACTCCGTGCACACTATATCATTTACAAATAATAATTCACTCATCCCACGATATTCATATACTCATAAAGCGCAATATAACCCGTATCCAGAAATCTCCTTACTCGAGTCATTCTCGAAATCCACCTCTGCAAGTCATCACTGATTCCTAAGTATACTTTAGACTAAAACAAAAAATTTGACATATAACCATAAATTGAATTGTCAATAGCAGGCTCCCCCACTTGGCTCAAAGCCATAGATTAAAATACTTGATAACTCACAATACCCATATTTTGTTACTTCCTTAATACCGCAGTCAGTTCAACGAAAATTCTTCTCAAGCTCAAGACACACCAACCACAAAATACTTCAATCATCCGCTAATCTCGCATTCATTCTCTTAACACTCAAGTCAACTTTCTCAACCAGGTTCAAATTCAAGTCTCAACACATACACCCTGCTGGCAGAAAAGAAAATCTCTATTCACATCATAAGGAACACACTTACATAGATTATTGCGCAGGAGATAATCCACCTGCTTAGTCTCAAATTGGCATCTTGTTATACCCTTTCGCAGCCACAATTACTATGAAATCACTTAATCTTTCTAAGTCCAAACTCATTAACCAGACACGAGAATTTAATTTGCCCCAAAATTTAACAACGTGAAAGTTCTCTCAAAACATTCACACTCGAGATTGTACGTCACATCAAAACAAAAATAAAGCACCCAATGGCCTTCCTTTACATTTCAAGAAAACACTTCTCGTCATATTCAAATCGTCTTAACACATCCCGCAGTTACATCATACTCATCACAAAGCCATTCAACCGCTCATCGAGCCACAAATTCCACTCGTAGGGACATTACCGGACATATGAGTCCAAATGTACAATTTACAACTGAAGCTACCGAGCCTAAGCTGTGGTCTAAACCTGGCCATAAGTCCTCCACACTGGACCATCACCAAAACACAGAACACACATCTTGAACCTCGTTCATAGAATCACAAGCCGGTGATGCGCAACTGATATCGAGCGCTCATGTGCGCATATGAATGCGTGGAAGGAATTCAAACAGTTATGTTTCAAGCTGAATCAATTCCGCACGATAGAATACAAGAAAGTAAAAGTTTTCCTAAGGGTTTGTCAGCCTCCCGAAGATAAGTACAAACGTCTCTGTACCGATCCGCAAGACTCTACTAAACCAGCTCATGACTCGTGAGACCTATGTCACCTAAGGCTCTGATACCAACTTGTCACGACCCAAAATCTCACCCGTCGTGATGGTGCCTATCTCAATATTAGACAAGCCAAAAATTTCAATAAACCACAATTTCTCTTAAGTTTGAAAATATAATATTTAAATAAAATCCATAAATCTTACAAATACCGATACAACCACTCCCAAAACTTGGTGTCACTGAGTACATGAGAATCTAATCTGAATACAAGTCTGGAAAATACGGTCTATAATAGTCTGAGACTAAATACAATAAACAAGGAGATAGGGAAGAAGAGACAAGGTCTGCGAAACACGACAGCTACCTCTAAATCTCCAAAAAAGTCAATTGTGCGAGAGAATCAACACCCGCTATAACCGGGAACACCTGAATCTGCACACGAAGTGCAGGGTGTAGTATGAGTACAACCAACTCAGTAAGTAACAATAACAAATAAAGAACTGAAGATAGTGACGAGCTACACAACTACAATTCATATTCAGTAGTTCCAGCAAAGAATAGACATGCTTTCAAATCTGACAGTTTAATGTCAAATTAATTTTTATACAGTTCATGTTCATATAATCCGTATATAAAATCTTTAAGAGATTTCACAACAATGATAGATAGCAACTAGGTGCAACAACAAATGAAAATCAAGTACAACCTCTCATGACAACAATCACTCACTGGGCTCCCAACCCTCATCACTCGTTGGGCTCCCAGCCCTCGTCACTCACACTCAATGGGTACCCGCGCTCACTGGGGGTGTACAGACTCTAAAGAGGCTCCTACAGCCCAAGCGCTATAATCTGCACGGACAAGTCACGTGCCATAATATAAATATCTGAATCTGCACGGCCAACTCACATGCTGCACAACCAACTCACGTGCTATAGTATCAATATCTCACAATCAGGCCCTCAGTCTCACTCAATCATAAATCTCTCTAGTCTCTCAGGCTCTCAATAATCATGAAATCAGCCCAAACAACAATGATATTATGTATCAATAATAATAACAGAGACTAAGATAAAATGTGCAAGTAAAAACTGAGACTGAGTACATATAGCATTTAGCAGGCAATTCAACAAGTACACGATCTCTGTGGGTCCCAACAGTACTATCACATAGCCTAAGCATGATTTCTATCATGATTTACAGTCAAATTTTATCAACACATAGAGAGCATATAGCTAACAATAAATTATTCAACTTTACAGTTTCCCGGGACGGACCAAATTACAATCCCCTCGGTGTATGCCCACACGCCCGTCACCTAGCATGTGCGTCACCTTCAAAATAATCACATGATACAACAATCCGGGGTTTCATACCCCCAGGACCAGATTTACCTCAAACCGTGTAATTTATTATTTTGCTATTCCCTTGCCATGAGAATTGGTCTCCGAAAGCCTCGTATCTAGCCACAATTAATTTGATTCAGTCAATACCAATTATTATAATTAATTCCATAAGGAGATACTAATGTTTCAATAAAATCCGAAATTAACTCAAAAATCATCCGTGGGACCCACATCTCGGAACCCAAAAAAAGTTATAAAATATGAATGCCCATCCAACCTTGAGTCCAACCATATAAATTTTACCAAATTCCGGCATCAACTAGACCCTCAAATCTTCAATTAAAGTCTTTGAAGATTTCTACCATTTTCAACCCAATCTTTACCCATTTGAACTCAACAATCTTTTCATAAACCTTATTGATATGTATAAATAGTATTATTACACCCAAAAATCATACTCTTAATCACCCATCTTTACCCAAACTCGAAATTGAAGACTAGGGGTTAGAACCTTACCTCTTGGGTGAAAATCTTGTGATATTTTCTTGTTGGATTTCAAAGCTTGAACAAGATCTTGATGAACAAAGCACTTGAGCTTCTTCCTCTCTCTAGAACACTCTCCCTTCTCTCTAAAAATATCAGATTTTTACTCCAAAATGAGTCCCAAAGCCTATTTATCAAAATGGGATCGAGTTATGAAAATAGAATAATTAACCCTCCGAAAGCAGGTCTGCAGTCGCATAATGGATCGCAGAATGGGTATGCGGGCCGCAAAGTTGATCGCAAAATCGGTGCTCAGAATTAGGCTCTTCTGGTCTATTCTGCGACCAGTTTGCGGTCGCAGAAGTTGTTTTGCAATCGCATAACTATTTTGCGATCGCATAATTGGTCGCAAAATTATATTTTTCCAGCCTTTGGTAATTTGGTCATAACTTCTCGTAAGAATGTCCAAATGACGAACGGTTTGAAGCGTTAGAAACTAGACTCAAAGATCTTTTATTTGATAGGTAATACACTATACAACACTTCGTATCATGAGAGTTATGCTCATTTGAAGTTGGGTCTTGTGCGAACTCACTTGAACTTTACTCTATTATGAAATTTTCAACTTCTACATTCGATGCCGAAACCTACCGAATCAAGTCCGATTGACCTCAAATTTTGGACACAAGTCATAAATGACATAACAAACCTATTCCAATTTTCGGAATCGGATTCTGACTCCGATACCAAAAAGTCAACCCCCGGTCAAACTTTTCAAAAATTCAACTTTCGCCATTTCAAGCCTAATTCTACTATGGACCTCCAAATAATTTTTCAGACACGCTTCTAAGTCCATAATCACCATACGGAGCTATTAAAATCATCAAAACTCTATTCCGGGGTCGTTTACACATAAGTCAACATCCGGTCAACTATTTCAACTTAAGCTTCCAACATGAAATTCATTCTTCCAAGCTAACTCCGAAATACCTTAAAACCAAAACCGACAATTAACACAAGTCATAATACCTCGTACGAAGTTATGCAAGACCTCAAATAGTTGAAAGGAGCGTAAATGCTCAAAACGACTGGCCGAGTCGTTACAATAACTGAATTCGAGAAGATTAAAAATCTTCCTAGCAATAATAGTCGGATTTTAAGAAAGAAATTTTTTTTAAAAAATGATTCTAATTTCAACCAGAATTAATCATAAAGTCCAAGATTAAAAAAGTGACAACCTAATTGAGTGCAGCTTACCTTTTTCTTTAATATTTATGATGTTTTTAATTGTTTCAAATCTTTTTTATTTCATTTACAGACGAAAGGCCCTAATTTTATACTTGCAACGAAAATCAATTTAACATTTAATCATAATTGTAATTAGATTTTATATTTTAAATACATGAATTAAGTACAACATTTAAACAAAAATAATTAAATGAGATTTAACCAATCACGTTTTTATACCTAATAAAATAATAATAAAAATGTTTCCTCAAAATTTATTTTGTATACTATGAGTTCTATTTTAAGCTCAAGATATTTTAGAATACACAGTCGATTAATAAGAAAAAGACTTTGTGTAAAAACTATGTTTGATTATCTGGTTGGTTACACAACAGACGGTTATAACTCGACCATTTTTTAATAACATTTATATAAATTTTTAAATCTTAATAGTCATTAATATGGGTCACGCGCAAAACGCATCATAAGACTAGATTCATTCTCCAACGCGAAACTTTGATAGACTTTTTTACCTTTAAAAATAAATTTCGCATTAAACAAAATTGTCATTTAATTATAAATTTTAATATTTAGGACCTTGATATCAACTGAAATTTAGAATTCAAAATTAGATGTTGGATTCTATTGTTGCGATAGTAGTTGTCTCTTTTCTAATTTGTCAGACACGATTCTTATAGTATTTCTTATTATTAAAGAAATAGTATAATTTGTATTTTTCGCAAGAAATAAAAAATTTATCTTCTATTAGTTGATTGTTCATATTTGTTTCTTTTAGAATTAACTTGAAAATGACGAAAAAAAGAAGAAGGAACTTGAAATATCTTTACAGAAAGAAAAATCGAAAAAGCTCTTAAATCGTCAAGTGCTATATGTTCTTGCATAAATAAAAAACGAGGTATAATAATTTGTGGAGTTGAAATGGTAAAATTATAGAACTGGACTAAATTTATATTAAATATATGGAATGATGATTGATGTATTCTATGGAGCAAATTTTATTTTTTTATCGAGCTAGCTATATAGAATCAACATGCATCAATTCTGGAGCTTAAATCTTTATTTTGTAATCTTAACAGTTTTTAGTATAATATTTTTGTTTAAAATTACTCATTGAAATAGGATACACGCGCAAAACACATATTCTAAAACTAGTTTTACTAAGTCAACACAAAATACTTAAAGAAAAAAGGTTGAAGCCTTTGGGGTAACTGAATGCGCCTCTAGAAATTAGGAAAGAGCAAGGGAGGGGGCTGTGCTCATTAGAGCAAATGAAGCCGGTTCAAGAAAGTGTATTAACGGAAATAGCGGATTCCGAATATACATACTATGAGTTATGAGTTCAAAGTGTACATTTTAAAATATTAGTTTTAGTGTACGTGGCAGCGTATGTTTAGCGTCAATCAATAAAATATGTGTATATGAAGAACATGTAAATCAAGTTATCAAATATTAAATTTTAAAAATGTCTACATTAAGTTAATATTTTAAAATAAGTAACTTTGTATAGAGAAAAGTACAGGGAGTTATCATTTATTTGAATGAATACCAGACAACAACAATAACAACACAACAATAATAACCCAGTAAAATCTCACTAATGGGGTCTGGAGAGGGTAGTATATACGCAGATCTTACCCCTACCCCGAAGGAGTAGAGAGGCTGTTTTCGAAAGACCCTCGGCTCAAGAAAATAAAAAGACAAAAGGAGACAATATTAGTATCACCACAGAAATCATAGAAAAAATAGGAACAACGTGAAACCGAGAAGAAAGATGCCAAGTAAAAGCGATAGCTAGTAAATAAGTCCCGCACTGAAAAGTGAAATAGTAAGACACCATATTGCAACTAGCTATCTTAAACACAAACCCTAACAGACTGGTCTCATAATATGAAGTAATGAAAGATTCAACTACCTCCTAACCTACAATCCTAATACTCGACCTTCACATCTTCCTATCAAGTGTCATGTCCTCAGAAATCTGAAGCCTCGCCATATCGTGCCTGATCATTCTCCCCAATACTTCTTAGGCCGCCCTCTACCTCTTCTCGTGCCCTCCACTACCAGCTGCTCACAACTCCTTACCGGAGCATCTGGGCTTCTCCTCTGAATATGCCTGAACCATCTGAGCCTCGCTTCCTGCATCTTGTCATCAACGGGAGCCACGTGTACCTTCTCCCGAATATCATCATTCTTAATCTTATCCATCCTAGTGTGCCCGCATATCCACATCAACATCCTCATTTCTGCTACTTTCATCTTCTAGATATGTGAGTTCTTAACAGGCCAACACTCAGCTCCATACATCATGACTGGTCTAACCACCGCTTTATAGAATTTACTTTTGAGTATCAGTGGCACTCTTTTATCACACAAGACTCTAGATGCTAACCTCCACTTCATCCATCCTACCCCAATACGGTGAGTGATATCCTCGTCGATCTCCTCCCTCCCCCCCTCCCGGATAACCGACCCAAGGTACTTAAAGTAGCCTCTACTTGGGATGACCTGTGATTTAAGCCTCACATCCACATCCACTTCCGCCGGCTCAACGTTGAACTTACACTCCAGGTATTCCGTCTTCATCATGCTCAGCTTGAAACCCTTAGACTCAAGAGCCTGTCTCCAAACCTCCAACCTCTCGTAAACACCGGCTCGCGACTCGTCAATCAGAACTATGTCATCGGCGAATCGCATGCACCATGGCACATCCCTTTGTATATGGTGTGTTAACGCATCCATCACCAGGGCAAACAAGAACGGACTGAGCACAGAACCTTGGTGTAACCCCATTACAACCGGAAAATGATCGGAGTCGCCTCCTACTGTCCTAACCCGAGTCTTTGTCCCATCATACATGTCCTTAATCGCCATAATGTAAGGAACCGACACACCTCATGCCTCCAAGCATCTCCAGAGAACTTCTCTAGGAACCTTGTCATATGTTTTCTCTAGGTCAATAAACACCATGTGCAGATCCTTCTTCCTTTCTCTGTACAGTTCCACCAACCTCCTAACAAGGTGTATAGCTTCTGTAGTAGAACGACCCGGCATGAACCTGAACTGGTTATTAGATACCGACACTGTCATCCTCACCCTCGCTTCAACCACCCTCTCCCACACTTTTATGGTATGACTCAGTAATTTGATACCCCTATAATTGTTACAACTCTGGATATCACTTTTGTTCTTATACAATGGAACTATCGTACTCCACCTCCACTCATCCGGCATCCTCTTCGCCTTAAAAATAACATTAAACAACCCAGTCAACCACTTCAAACTTACTCTCCCCACACACTTCCAAAATTCCACCGGAATCTCGTATGGCCCGGTCGCTCTGCCCCTACTCATCTTACGCTTAGCTCCCACGACCTCCTCAACCTTGATACGACTGCAGTGCCCAAATTCACGGTGACTCTCGGAATGATCCAATTCGCCTAGCAAAATATCCCGATCCCCTTCTTCATTCAGAAGTTTATGAAAGTAAGTCTGCCATGTCCTCTTAATCTGGGCATCTTCCACCAATACTCTGCCATCTTCGTCCTTGATGCATCTCACTTGGTCCAAATCCCAAGCCTTCCTCTCTCTCAACTTGACCAACCAGAATAACTTCTTCTCCCCGCCTTTTCCCTCCAATTCCTCGTACATACAACCAAACGCCGCAGTTTTAGATTTCGTGACCACCAGCTTAGCTTCCTTCCTAGATACCTTATAACTCTCCATGCACGATCGCCTATGCTCCCAACTAACTTCTGGTATGCCGTCTTCTTCGCTTCCACTTTACCTTGGACCACTTCATTACACCACCAGTCTCCTCTGTGCCCACCAGAGATGCCCGTCGAGATCCCTAACACCTCTCTCGCAACCTCCCTTATACAATCTACTATTGCTGACCACATAGTGCTCACATCACCACTGCTCCTCCAAGCTCCCATAGCCGACAACCGCCCGTTCAACTCATGGGCTTTATCCTTAGTTAAGGATCCCCACCTCATTCTTGGTCTTCCTCGAGCAGACCTTTTTCTCTTCTTTAATATAATACCAACGTCCATCACTAAGAGCCTAGGCTGCGTCGTGAGTATCTCACCCGGAATCACCTTGCAATCCTTGCACAACCCTCTATCACACCTCCTAAGGAGGAGATAGTCAATCTGAGTCTTTGCCACCGCATTTTGAAAAGTAACCAAATGCTCCTCCCTCTTCGGAAAGCTAGAATTTGTAATCACCAACCCAAAAGCCTTAGCAAAGTCTAACAGCGAGGTACCTCCTCCGTTCCTCTCCCCAAAACCAAAGCCTCCATGCACGTCGCCATAACCATCAGCGGCCAACCCAATATGACCATTGAAATCCCATCCTATGAATAGCTTCTCAGCATGAGGAACCTGGTGCACAATCTCCTCTAACCCCTCCTAGAAGCGCCATTTAACCTCTACATCTAGGCCTGCATGCGGCGCATAAGCGCTAACGACGTTTAGGGTGCACTCTCCAACCACCAACTTAATAATTATCAATCTATCATTCACTCGTCTAACCTCAACCACAAACTCTCTAAGTTTCCTATCCACCAAGATACCCACTCCATTCTTACCTTTCTGGACTCCTGAGTACCAAAGTTTATACCCGTCTGCGTCTTTCGCCCTCGACCCTACCCACCTTATCTCCTAGACACAGGCTATATTGACCCTCCTCTTCTGAAGGATCTTCGCCAACTCTATAGACTTACCCATCAATGTACCTACGTTCCATGACCCAATTCTTAACCTATAGACACCCTTGTTCCCTTTACCTCCCTTGCCTCCCTCCCCACCCCAAACCCTTGCCTTACCTCATGCCCCACCCCCGCTCCCCCCAAGGATATGACCTCACTCGACCATCCTAGACCACAACCACTCTACCTATGACAGACTAAGGGGAATCACTAACACAACCTAGTGAACAGACCAAACTAGAAAAAATAAGTTGCAACTATAGGCATACTAATATGATGAATAAACTAATACGAAATACGATGACAGAAATTTAACTAACATAACAAAGAGAAACAGAAAAATGGGAGGTACCAACTCCCGCGAGTAGAACCTATGAATTATCTTGGTATATACGACGATGTTGCGGCCACCTAGCACGTTCGCGTCCAACTCCCGTTGCCCCTTACTGACACTCGCCCGGGTTGTTCTTTAATGTTTGCACATGCATATCCCGTTAACCGCTAATAGACACAAGCCCTAACCTGAAATATACACAAAACACCACGAACCCAAAGGAGGGAGGGGTTGTCACCACTACCACTGGTGAGGCCCCACCCGTAGCAAAGGAGCGCAAAAAAGGTTGAAATAAAACCTTATGTTGATTTAAAAAACAGTCAATAATGAATAAAAACCAAAATTTTACAAAAAATTCATGAATCCAATAGTAAAAACAACCAAACCCAATTCAAATCAGCCAAAATCAAGTTGAATAAAATGAAATAAAGGCTGAATTGATTGAAAATCAGTCAATAATGTTGATGAAATAAAAGCTGAATTGATTAAACCTGAAACAAATAACCTCACATCAAATATAAGCACCGAAAGCTGTAAATATTGCGAAAAGTTTCCACTAAAAAGAGGAAAATGTTGATTTTAACACTACTTTTATCGAATTATAGATACAAATCAACCAAACTCTAATACGATTAGCTAGTTCACTATAAATCAAACACAATAATGAATATATGAGTGATGAAATATTAAGAATAACCTGTAAGAAGATTTTGAAAGAGGGATCTAATGAAGAGAGAACGAGCAAAAGGGTCTTCAGATCTTGATTACAAATAGGCAAAAAAGGTTGTAGAAAATGCAAGAAATATTAAGAGAAGAAGAAAACCGATTTCAAAACATAGAGCAAGAATTTTCTCCAGCTCAAGAAACTTAAAGGGTATTCACAATGGATTAAGTAACTCCAAAATATTCAAAAAATAATAAAAAAATAAAAATACCCAGATGCCAAATTAGCTAAGATGATACAAATATTTTCATCTATACATTCAAAACAGAGGGAATTAAAATCTTACAAGTATATTATTACACTATTAAGCTGATCCAAAAGAAGAGAAGAAGGAGAAAAGATACAGAAAAAGGGAGGAGGACTTACCTGAATCCGGTGAGAGGTCGCCGGATTTACGCCGGCATGACAGTGGTCCCACGACGGAGGAAGACGTTAGAGAGACAAAGAGGGTAAAGAGATGTTAGAGAGAAAGAGACGTAATAGAAAATGGAAGAGCAAGTAAATAATAGACGAGTAAGGTTAACAGAAGAAGTATCAAGTTACTAATGGAACAGAACGAGGAATCTAAAATGATATTAAATCTAAAATGATTGATATATCTATTTTTTGCTAATTAAATTCTAATATTTATTATATATTTTTATTATGATTCTTCAAAAGGCTATCAATAAAAATAATTATATTTTTTTAGATATTTGGAATAAAGAGGGTCATTATATAGTTTTTAGAAGAAACTGGTTCACACGTAAAACATCTGAGCACATATATGTTATATTAATTTGAAGGGCATATCCCTTGGGGCAAGATTACAAAAATTGTAGTCATTTTTGTGACATAATATTAAATCTAACATGATAGAAATTGTTATATATTTTTATTATAATTCTTCAAACAGTCATCAAATTAACACTAATTAAAAAATTTGTATCTTTCTTTTAGAGCTATTGGAGTGAACGGCTAGGTCATATAGTTTCTAGGAAAAAAATGAATAATTAAGTAATAAGGTAAGGTCTAAAGCTGACTAATGTTGAATATGTATTTTACAATCAATAACTTATTACTTATACAGAAAACTATAGAGGGCCATTTATTGGAATAGATGAAAAATAAAAATAATAATAAATATTAACTTATTTTGAATACTTAATATTACATTCTTATTTATTCTTCTTTTTTTTTTTAAATTTTAACCAAGTTAATTTTTAATACTATATTATAATTTATTCGACTTTATTTTCTAGTTTCTTTTATCACCGGTGGTCATTTTTATTGAAATATATCTATTTAAGCCAAGATTTTTGTCAACCTGAAGATAGTTTTACTTGTATGATGAATTTGAAAAATAATAAAATTAAATTTTCTTGCTAATTAGCTATTCCAAATACTTAATTATTTATTTTCAGCAATAAAAGATATAAATTATATTTTATTGATTTAAATTCTTAATAATAGCTCATACCAAATTTTAAATATTTGATTATAGTTATATTTTATAGAATAAAATTTCTTTTGTCAAATTGTAAGAAACTCAAATGAGTGGGAAATAGTTTTGCATATTTTAAAGAATTTTAGTATATAAAAGAGTTCCACCTAAATCAAAACATAAAAAAAGTTACTCCATCATCTTCCAAGAATGTAGTACGTCCTCTTTCTTTTTTGATTGAATTTTTGGTATCTGTCCAAAGGGATAAACTTCTAAATACCAATTGGTTACGTCCTATTTGGTTAGTATTTTTTATTCAGCATTTTCTTGCCATTTATATATAATTTAAGTGTAAAATATTATATAAAATAAAATGTTAATATTTTTGAAGTTCTAAATATTAAATTTTTCTATGTAATTCAAATAAGGAAGAATGTAATATATAAAATTTAGTTGATTTTGTAGTCCTAAATATTAGAAAAATAATTAAACGAGTATTGCTACATATTAGAAAAATAATTAAATGAGTATTCCTACATATTAGGAAAATAACTGAATTACTATTTTATCCAATATAAACTCTATTTTTAAAGGGTAAAAAAGATGAACGACATTTCGCTAAAGACCTTCGTGCTTTTAATATAATATAGATATATTTAAGACAGAACAACCTAAATGGCATTTCTACTTGTTTCAGTTTGTCATGCATGTTCTCATACTTATGATTTTTTCTAAGTGAACACTTATACTTATTCAAAACCTGTATAATAAATGCTTATGACTGGAGGCTGATCCGATGTGTCATAGTTGGCTTTAGTGCGTGATTCACACGCCTGTAAGGGGCGTGTGACAGTCGAAAAAGCTCTAACGGTAACATTGTGGCCTATTTAACAACTATCTTCTTCTTTCTCCTTCATTCTCCATTGTTGAACATGATAGAAGCTCATCTCTATCCAAATCTAATGCCTTCTTCTTTCTCGCGTTAACTTCAGACATTCAAAGTTGGATTTCTTTGCTAGGATTCTTCATTGCCCATCCATTTCTGCCATCTCCTTTTCTTTCCAAAGTCTATTTTTTTCTTCTTCTCCGGCAAGAAATAATAGCTACTGCCACATTTCTCTTCTCCTTCAATAATGAAGAAGGAACCTTTCTATTGTTGTGGAGTTGCTGCAGATCTTAAAATATCACGAACAACCACCAATCATGGAAGAAGATTCCTCGGCTGACAAAGATATGAGATTGGTGAAGGTTGTGACTTTTTTCGATGGGTTAATCCTGCGATTGATGGAACACTACACGACTCTTCTTACGGGCCTTATTAAAAAGAGTGATCGATGCCATTGTCAGAGAAGACAAGGAAGGTCGAAGTTCTGTGTTGCCGCCATTATAATTGCGGTTGTAATTGTTATAATGTTAGATTTTATATTATGTATTTAGGATTGATATCTTACTTTGTTATTTCCTCGGTTTAGGCTACATATTTTGTGTTGATGTAAAATTTTGTTCATGAAATACATTGACAAAGGGAACATTCAAGTCAAAAAATTATAATTTACCATTACATCAACAATACTTCCATTACTAATATCATTTTCTATTATAGGAAATTGATAAAATATCCATAATGAAGTAGCTTTACAAAATATTGTCCATCATAGAAAGTTAACAAATATATCCAGTATTAAGTCTTCAAAATATCACTTGATCACTTCAATTGATGGCTGATGTGGCTTGGTTTTTTGGTGTGGATTGTGTCTTTGGTGTGGCTTGAGTGGTCGTAGCAGAGTTTGCCCTTCTGTAACTTTGTTCTTTGATAGTAAGCTATAACTATGTAATTTTTCCACTATTTGCACTCTAATTCGCTAAACTTTACTAATGTTTGAGCTTTAAATGGTAGTAAATTGCTCTGACTGAGTACTTTATACTTTGCAGGAGCAATTTTGGGCTACAATAAGGTTAGGGAGCATTTTTGAGTTAATATGGAGCGTTGAAGGCAAAGTAAAAGCTTATGGAGTAAATTGGGAGTTCGTTTGAGGATCAAAGGAGGATAACACACTTAAAAAGAAGAATGAAGAAGAGTGCAGAAAATTGTCCAGGTGCGCGGTCGTACATGGACCACGCAAGTCAAGCAGAAACTGGCCAAAGTGCACGGCTAAATGCGCGGTCACCTGCCCAGGTGCGCGACCGCACAAGTCCTTCCGAGAAAAGAATCTCCCAGGGCTAAAATTGTAATTCCGGGGGCGACTTTCCTTAACCTATATGAAGCCCAGCTCGTCTAAAAAAGGGTATCTTTGATTTTAGGAGAACTTTGGAGGGAGAAGAAGCACAGAAGCAACGACAAAGCGAGATACTTGATCCAATTCACTCAATACAAAACTTTGGTTGAATTTGGGAATTGTAATATCTTCTTGTTCTTCTAATACTCTTATTTTGAATACTTTCTTCGTTATGGAGTAATTCTCCTCAGGGTTGTTGACAGATGTTATGAATTAATTATTATTTTGGGTTTTACTCTATGTTAATTGCTCAACCTTACTGAATGAGTTATTAAATAAATTGCAAGGTTTATACCTTAGAGCATTTCCTCAGAGCATTTCCATTCTCGTTGAAGGATGATGCAAAGCGGTGGCTAAGAAGTTTGCCTATAGGGTCAATCTGTACATGGGAGGAGATGACCACCAAGTTTCTGGAAAAATATTTCTCGGCTGCTAAGACTGGAAGGATGAGGAAGGAGATTCACAATTACAGCCAAGGCGAAGGAGAGACAGTGTTCGAAGCATGTGAAAGATTGAAGGAGCTGCTGCGGAGGTGCCCTCACAACGGAATGGAGCAATGGATGCAACTTCAGGACTTTTGGGACGGTTTAAATCCGTCATCAAGAAAATTGCTAAATAGTGCAGTTGTAGGCCCTCTGATGAAGAAAACTCCAGAAGAGATGGTTACTCTATTGAATGAACTATCTGAAGATACAGACCAATAGTCCACAGACCAAGGGGATCAGAGAAAATCAACAGGGGTGCACCAAGTATAATCGCCTGTCGCAATGCAGGCCCAAATTGCAGCAATGGATAAGGACATCAAGAAATTAACTATGACTCAGGTGCAAACTCAACCACAAGTGGGTTGTGATATTTGTGGGATGAGACACCCTACACATGAGTGTCAAGCTACAACTGAGGAGGTCAATGCTGTGGGAAATTTTAATAGAGGAAACTACAAAGGTGGGAACAACTTTAATGCTATGGGTCAAAGACATCCAAGTTTTTCGTGGAGTTCACATAATGGGAGCTTGAACTCATGGCAGCAAAATAATCTTAGACCCTAGGGTCAGGGACCACCAGGTTTTCAGAACTAGCAGAGGCAACAATACCAGCTACCACAGCTAAATCAATCAAATATGGAGGATCTCATGAAGGCATTCATTAACAAAACAGATGAAAAATTCGAGACTCAGGGCACAACTATCCGGAACTTAGAAAGGCAAATGGGATAGATTGCAAATTTGTTGTCTGAGAGGGATCCTGGGATTCTCCCATCCGACACTGAAAAGAACCCAAAGGAAACAATCAAAGTTGTATCTCTGAGAAGCAGAAAAGTATTGACTGACCCAATAGTGAAGGCTAAATCGGAAGTGGTCAACAAGCAGACTGAGACACCAACAGAGGAAAAGACTGAAGAGAAAAAGATTTAGAATAGCGAGGTACAAAAAGAAATTGAAGAAAGTAGACATATGCCAGCTCTACCGTTCCCTCAAAAGATGAAGCGGGAGAAACTTGACAACTGTTTTGGGCGATTCTTGGAGATGCTCAAACAACCTTCTGTGAACATCCCTTTCACAGAGGTACTCGCTCAGATGCCCGATTATGCAAAGTTTCTGAAGGAAATCCTGTCTAGCAAGAGAAAATTAGAGGAGACAACAGTGGTCAAGCTGAATACCACTGCAGTGCCATATTGCAAAACAAAATTCTCCAAAAGTGTGGGGACCCAGGAAGCCTCACCATACCATGCTCGCCGGGGAGTGAAATGTTTTACAAGGCCCTCTATGATTCAGGTGCGTCTATAAATCTAATGCCTCTGTCTGTATTCAGGAAACTGGAAGGTGAACTTGGAGTTATCAAATCAATACCAGTGTCTCTATAACTGGCCGACCAGACCACCATTCTACCTAAGGGAATCATTGAAGATATTCTAGTGTGGGTGAAAAAGTTTGTGTTCCCCGTATACTTTATTGTGGTGGATATGGAAGTGAACAAGGAGGTGCCTTTAATTCTAGGGTGGCCATTTTTGTGTACAGGTAGAGCCATCCTTGATATTTATGAGGGGCAGCTTATGCTTAGAGTGGGTACTGAGAAAGTGGTGTTACAAATGAAGAGAATGATGAAATACCCAAGTAATGAGGTGTCTTCCTACTCGTGTTTCAAGCTAGATGTCATTGGGGAGTTGGATGAGAAGTACAAGTTTGACAAGCTTGTGGGGGATACTCTAAAGAGGTGTATTACTCAATCTAGCACAGTGGATGATGAAGATTCGGAAATAAAGAAAGAGGCTGAAGCTCTTGAAACTTAGGATCAAGTGGTTGATGAGGAGGAGCTAAAAGAGGAGGCTTCTAAGCCCAATGTGAAATTGAAAATCCTCCCCACTCACTTGAGATATGATTTTCTCGAAACTAACAATTGTCCTGTGATTATTTCTGCTGATTTGATAGGTACACATGAGCAAAAACTGGTGGAGCTGCTGTCAAAGCACAAGAAGGCCATTGGTTGGAGCATAGCTGATATTCAAGGAATCAGTCCAGCCATATGCATGCACAAAATTCTGTTAGAAGAAAATAGCAAGCCGGTGGTGTAGCCTCAACGCAAGCTGAACAGAAATCCAAAGGAGGTAGTGCACAAGTAGATCATCAAATTGCTAGATGCTGAACAAATATCTGGAGGAGGTAATGCACCTGCCACTTTTCATAGGTGCATGATATCTATATTCTCTGATTTAAACGGGAAGTGTCTAGAGGTGTTCGTGGATGATTTCACCCTTTTTGGTTATGTCTTTGAGGATTATTTGATGAATTTGAAGCTAGTGCTTGAACGTTGTGAAGCCACTCACTTGGTTCTTAACTGGGAGAAGTGTCACTTCATGGTAAAGGAGTAAATTGTCCCGGGCCACAAGGTAACTACGCATGGAATTGAGGTTGACAAAGCTAAGGTGGATGTTATTGCTAGGCTCCCTCCCCCGACTTCGGTGAAGAGCAAAAGAAGCATCTTGGGACATGCTGGGTTCTATAGGAGGTATATAAAAACAATTCCAGCATTACCAAGCCGTTGACACTATTTCTAGCGAAGGATGCCAAGTTTATTTTCAATGTGGGGTGCTTAAGAGCATTCGAATTGATAAAGGAAAAGCTTGTGAGTGCTCCTGGCCCATCCACTATGCAAGCAGGACATTGAATGATGCTCAAGTCAATTATGCCACTACTGAGAAGGAGATTTTTGTTGTGGTCTTTGCTTTTGACAAGTTTAGATCATACCTGGTGGGAAGCAAGGTTATTGTACACACTGATCACTCAATGTTGAAATACTTGTTGAGTAAGAAGGAATCCAAGTTATGTCTAATGCGATGTGTGTTGTTTCTCTAAGAGTTTGACTTGGAAATAAAAGATAGGAAGGGCATATAAAATCAAGTCGCATATCATCTATCTAGTCTTGAGAAACCTCCAGTTGAAACAATCAAAATAAGGGAAGAGTTCCCTGATGAGTAGATTTTTTCCATAGCAGCGGTCTTCGAAAGGCCGCCTTGGTATGCGGATGTAGCCAACATTTTGGCTAGTGGATGGTTACCCCATGACCTCACTCGTGATCAAAGAAGGAAGCTTTAAGGTGAGGTAAAAAGTTACTTTTGGGATGACTCTTTCTTGTTTAAATTGTGCGCAGATGGTTTGATTCAAAGATGTGTGCCTGAAGGAGAAATATCAAGCATTATGTCGCATTGCCATGTTGGAGCAGGTGGAGGTCACTATGGTTGAAATTGCACTGCAGCAAAGGTCATGGAGTCCGGGTTCTTTTGGCCTACTCTGTACAAAGATGCAAGGCCATATGTAGATTCATGTGACAAGTGTCAGAGATTAGGTAATATTAGCAAGAGGGATGAAATGCCGCTCAACTCCATTCTAGTATGTGAAACTTTTGATGTTTGGGGCATCGACTTTATGGGTCCGTTCCCAATATCGCATTCTCATGAGTATATCTTAGTAGCCATTGACTACGTCTCTAAATGGGTCGAAGCAATCCCTACTTGGACCAATGATGCTCTAGTGGTGTGTGAGTTTTGCGGAAAAATATCTTTACCCGTTTTGGGACACCTCGAGTGATTATCAGTGACAATGGGTCACACTTTGTGAATAAGTAGTTTGTTGCACTGCTGTCCAAGTATGGGGTCACACATAAAACAGGAACCCCGTACTATGCCCAAACTAGTGGGAAAGTTGAAGTGGCTAACCGGGAACTAAAATGAATTCTTAAAAAGACGGTTAGTGCTTCTCGTAAAGATTGGTCTGTCAAGTTGGATGAAGCACTATGGGCATATAGAACTGTGTTCAAAATGACCATAGGGACTTCGCCATTCAAATTAGTGTATGGTAAGTTGTGTCACCTACCTGTTGAGATAGAACATAAGGCTTATTGGGCAATTAACATGCTTAATGTTGATCTTAGTCTTGCAAGTGATCACATGTTGGAGTAGATGAATGAATTAGAAGAGTTCAGACTAGACGCGTATGAAAGTGCATGAATCTTCAAGGAAACGACTAAAAGGTGGTATGATCATCTGATTAAGTCAAAGAAGTTTCATGAAGGAGACAAAGTCTTACTGTAGAATAGTAGACTCAGATTATTTCCCGAAAAATTCAAGTCTAGATGGACGAGACCATATGTGGTGAAACATGTATCACCATACGGGGCAATTGAGATCTAGAACAAAGATGGAACAGAAAATTTCAAAGTAAATGGGCACACACTAAAACCGTATCTTGTTGGAGGATTTGCACAACAATCCTCGAGCATCAAAATCTACTGAGGATGCCCGTTGAGTCAAGGTGATGACTATAACTCTAAACTACCTCTAACCCTTCTGCTAGTTAGATTTTGTTTTCTTTCTACTTCACATTTCTTCACAATATAGAATAGATAGAAATTAGTGTATACTATATTGTAGTTTTACCTTTAAAAATAAACGTGCGCGACCGCGCATTGACCGCGCATCTAGCCACGCATTTTCAGACCTCACTACCAAACGTGCCGGGCCGCGCATCTGGCCGCACATATTTGGCCCCTCACTGCCACACGTGTGCGGCCGCGCACCGACCGCGCACTGGTAACCCGCTTTGTGTATTATTTTTTTTATTATTCTTTCTTCTTTTTCTCTTTAGAAATCCCCCCCCTCTTCTTAACCTAAATTCGAACTCCCCCTTCCTAACCACCCCTAATTTCAAAATCCCACCCTTTCCCCTTCTTCCCAACAACCCCACCCCCTACCCCCTTCTCTCATCTCTTCTCTTCCATAGATCCCTACCATCAATTAACTGTAATAACCCAACCGATCATTTTTAACGTTTAGAACCCCGTTCCCTAAAATAAAACTTCTCGTAGGTGCTTGTAATGATTTATGACTTGCGGGGATGGTTGGTTCGGGATTTGGAAGTGTTTGAGGTGAAATCGGTACACTTGGTTCCTTAAGTTGGCCTTAAAGTGATAAGTTTGACTTCGGTCAACTTTTTGTGAAAACGACCCCAGGAATAGAATTTTGATGATTTCAACAGCTCCGTATGGTGATTTTGGACTTAGGAGCGTGTTCGGAATTTTATTTGGAAGTCCGTAGTTAAATTAGGCTTGAAATGGCTAAAAATAAGAATTTAAGTTTGGAAGTTTGACCGATGAGTTGACTTTTTGATACCGGAGTCAGAATCCAGTTCCGAAAATTTTTATAGCTCCGTTATGTCATTTATGACTTGTGTGTAAAATTTGAGCTCAATCGGAGTTGATTTGATAGGTTCCGACATCGAATGTAGAAGTTGAAAACTCTTAGTTTCATTAAGCTTGAATTGAGGTATGATTCATGATTTTAGCATTGTTTGATGTGATTTAGAGGTTCGACTAAGTTCGTATGATATTTTAGGACTTGTTGGTATATTTTGTTGAGGTCCCGAGGGCCTCGGGTGAGTTTCAGATGGTTAACGGATCAAAAATTTGAGTTAAAAAGCTGCTGTAATTTTTCCTCTTCTGTTGGATATTCTGGGTTGTGATCGAGCCTAGATATCGAGCCCACAATCGAGCCCTGAGTCGAAGTCAGGGATGAGGCTCAGTATCGAAGCCTCGATCGAAGGCAAGGCTCGAGGGCATGATCGAAGGTAAGGCTCGAGGGCTAGGATCGAGACCCAACCTCGATGCCCTGATCGAAGGCCCAACCTCGATGCCCTGATCAAAGGCACATGTTCGATGCCCTGATCGAGGTCCAGGCTCGAGCCTGTGATCGAAGCCACGATCGAAGCCCAGTTCGAGGACCAGTTCCGAAGGCTGCTGGGTAGTTTTATAAAAAGAGGGTATTCGTCCCATTTGCCATTTTTTGGCGAACTTGAGCTTGAGCAGAGGCGACTTTTGACAGAATTTCAAGGGAAAAACATTAGGGTAAGTGATTCTAACTCGGATTTGGTCTACATATACAAGTGTATCATTGTTTTTCACAATTTAATTAGTGTTTTGAGATTTGAGATTTTGAAAAGTTTAGAAATCTCATAGAAACGAAATTTTGAGATTTCGGTATCGATTCGGAGTTGGAATTGAGTGAAACTGGTATGGTTGGACTCGTAATTGAATGGGTTATCGGATTTCATAACTTTCGCCGGATTCCGAGATATGGGCCCCGTGGGCAAATTTTTAATTAATTTCAGGATTTTTATTAAAAATATAGTATTTCCTTATATAATTTATTTCCTATAGTTTATTGATTGTATCGAATTATTTTGGCTAGATTCGAGCCCGACAGAGTTGGATAATCGTGGAAAAGGCAAAATTGTGGATTAAATTGGAGCAAGACGAGGTAAGTCTCTTGTCTAATCTTGTGAGGGGAAAATTAACTCATAGGTGATTAAAAATTAAATAATTATTGTTAATTGTGGGGGTGTGGGTGGGGTTGCTAATTGTGGGGGCTACGTACGCATGAGGTGACGAGAGTCCGTGCGTAACTACTATTAAATGCTAAAGTCCGGGTAGTTTAGAACTCAAAGCATGCATTACTTGTGTAAATTGTATTCTTTGATTTATTTATATTAATTGATATCTATATGAATATATTGTGAATTGTTAGATAAAGATATTAAAGAATGAAAATCTCATATGCTTAATTTTTGTTTAAATCAATTAATTGTTAAAAGAAATTATTCTCCTCTCAAATTTACCTTATAATAAACATACTCTCCTTCCGGAGGCACATAAGAAAATGTCCTCCTTTCTTGTGGAGCGGCCCGAATGCCTCGGCAGGATAGATGCATCTATGGATCGCGCCGCACGTCCTTCCGCAGTGTACACGACACTCTGGATCGGGCCGTACGTCATCGGCAGAAATCGTGTTTAATAATAATAATTACACGATACTTTAATAATTTATTTCAGCTTGTGAAGCTAATTAAGAAATTAGAAAATCCTTGGAATTTAATGAATTATTATTCTTGCTTGTTTAGGAATTAATTGTTACTCCTGTAAATGAGATTTAATTGATAAATTGGAATTTATTTGAATTGAAGGAATTTAATTAATATATTGAGAATTGTTACATTTGAAGGAATTTGATTATTTTCGCTGATTAAATAAATTATTTGTAAATTCTGTAAATCATGCTGATTTAAATATCCTAGTTTTATTTCAATTATTATTGACCCATAGTGAGTGTCAAAGTCTGTCATCTCGTCTCTACTACTCCGAGATTAGGCTTGATACTTACTGGGTACACGTTGTTTTTATACTCATACTACACTTGCTGCACTTTTTGTGCAGGATCCGAGACAGGTACTAGTGGAGGACCTATCATCACATACCCACGTCATCCCGAGGCATAGTGGTGAGCTGCCTTTCTGAGCCGTTCTGCAGCTACCGGTGTCTCTTCTTATATTTATATTCTATCTATTTCATTTCAGACAGTATTTAGAGTTTTGTATAATCTACTAGATGCTCATGCACTTGTGACACCAGGTCTTGGCACACACATTAGTAGAAGTTGGTATTTTATTATTTTCTTGGAATAAAAGTTTAACCAATGTACGATTGACTTATTAGTTGGCTTGCCTAGCTGTAGTGTTGGGTGCCATCACGACCTATAGGTGAAATTGGGTCGTGACAACATGGTATCAGAGCACTAGGTTCACGTAGGTCTCACAAGTTATGAGCAGACCTAATAGAGTCTTGCGGATCGGTACGGAGACGTCTGTACTTATTTTCGAGAGGCTATATGGTGTTAGGAAACTACCTTTCTTTATATTCCATCGTGCAATTGATGTAGTACTAAATATCCTTCTCTTATTCTCTCACAGATGGTGAGAACACGCTCTAATGAGATTTCAGACCAGGGAAGAGCTATTCCCCCAGTTGCTAGAGGCTGAGGCAGAGGCCGAGGGAGGGCTCCAGCCCGTGGGAGAGGGCGAGGACATCCCAAGACTATTTCGGTTATGCCGCCAGTGGATCCAGCAGAGAATCCCATTATTGAGGAGCAGGGTGAGGTGCCTGTGGCAGAGCCAGCTCCGGTGGACTTCATATCTGCACGGGATTTCAGGATGTCATGGGTCGTATGCTGCGATTCATGGACAATATGACTCAGGCCAGTTTATTTTCGGCAGACCCACCCACATCTCAGGCGGGCGGGAGAGCACAGACCCCTACCGCGCAGGCTCATGGACAGGCAGTTGTTGTATATCAGACCCAGGTTGCACTACCCGTGGGTGGAGTCCAGCCAGTGGCAGCAGCTACACCTGAGCCCAGGCCAGCTGTAGCCGCCGATCCTTAGAAACTATTGGACAGATGGACTAGACTACATCCTCCTGTCTTTGGGGGTGAGCGACATGAGGATCCACAGGATTTCATTGATCGTTGCAAGGATAGACTATACAACATGAGGATATTGGAATCCTAGTTGATTTTGCTACTTTTCAGCTAGAGGGTAGAGCCCGTAGATTATGGTAGTCTTATGCACTTTGCAGACCAGCAGATTCTCCTCCCATGACTTGGGACAGGTTCACCCGTATCTTCTTGGACAGGTATATTCCACCCTCCCAGAGGGAAGAGTTGCGGTTTCAGTTTGAGCAGCTCCAGCAGGGTCAGATGTCAGTGACTGATTATGAGGCGAGGTTTTCTGAATTATCTCGCCATGCACTAATGATACTCCCTACTGAGGCGGAGAGAGTGCGAAGGTTTGTAGCCGGTTTACATACTGGTATTCAGGCCACTATGGCTCGAGAGGTTGAGATAAGTACTTCTTATAAGTGAGTTGTGGAGATAGCCTGGAGGATTGAGGGTGTACGTCAGCGGAGCCGAGAGAAGATTATGAGAGATAAACGGTTTAGGTACTCTGGAGAGTTCAGAGGTGCTCCGTCCGGGGGCAGAGGTCAGTTCGTGAGGGGACAGTCCAACATACCCCCATATCCAGCACCACCACCTCCTCGAGGTGCTCCAGTGCGACCTTATCTCAGTGCTATCCCAGAGAGTTCTTACCGCCCACCAGCTATTCAGGGTCCTCCCAGTGGGTATTCAGGTCCCCAGGGCCAGACACTTAGTCAGCAGCCCATCGCACCGAAGAATTGTTACGAGTGTAGGGATCCCAGTCACATGCTGAGGTTTTACCCCAGGCTTCGGGGTAGACCAGTACAGCAGGGTCAGCAGCCTATGCTTACCGGACCAGTTGCTCCACCAGTAGTCCGACCACCCAGAGGTGGAGGACAGGCGGGTAGGGGCCATCCTAGAG
Organism: Nicotiana tomentosiformis; assembly: GCF_000390325.3. Classification (NCBI taxonomy): domain Eukaryota; kingdom Viridiplantae; phylum Streptophyta; class Magnoliopsida; order Solanales; family Solanaceae; genus Nicotiana; species Nicotiana tomentosiformis. Next base: position 44,885,670 of record NC_090816.1, on the reverse strand, counting down.
GTGGAGGTCAGCCAGGCGAAGGCCAGATAGTTGGCGCTCTAGCTCGGTTCTATGCTTTTCCGGCTAGACCAAAGGCAGAGGCCTCAGATGCCGTGATTACAGGTATTATTTCTGTTTGTGGCAAAGATGCCTCAGTATTATTTGATCCAGGATCTACGTATTCATATGTGTCATCTCTATTTGCTCCATTCCTTGGTGTTTCTCGTGAGTCCTTGAGTACTCCTGTTTATGTGTTCACTCCTGTGGGCGATTCTGTTGTTGTGAACCGGATCTACCGGTCCTGTATTATTACATTCTGTGGTTATGAAACTAGAGCAGATCTCCTATTGCTTGAGATGACCGATTTTGAAATTATTCTGGGCATGGACTGGTTATCTCTATATCATGCTATTCTAGATTGTCATGCCAAGACTGTTACCTTGGCTATTCCAGCATTGCCTAAGCTGGAGTGGAAGGGTTCGCATGTTAGTTCATTTAATCGAGTTATTTCTTTTATAAAGGCTCAACACATGGTTGAGAAGGGTTGTTTGGCTTATCTAGCCTATGTTCGGGATACTACTGCAAAGACTCCGGCTATTGATTTAGTGCCTGTAGTTCGGGAGTTCCCCGATGTATTTTCGTCAGATCTTCCAGGTATGCCACCTGATCGTGATATTGATTTCTGTATTGACTTGGCTTCAGATACCCAGCCTATATCTATCCCACCATATCGCATGGCTCCGAAAGAATTGAAAGAATTGAAGGAACACCTTGAAGAGTTACTAGCCAAAGGGTTTGTCAGACCGAGTGTATCGCCTTGGGGTGCACCAGTATTATTTGTGAAAAAGAAGGATGGAACAATATGGATGTGTATTGATTATCGCCAATTGAACAAAGTCACTATTAAGAACAAGTACCCGTTGCCGCGTATTGATGATCTATTTGACCAGTTACAGGGTGCTAGGGTATTCTCTAAGATTGACTTGAGGTCGGGGTACCATCAGTTGGAGATTCGGGATTCGGATGTTCCGAAGACTGCTTTCCGTACTAGATATGGTCATTATGAGTTTCTGGTAATGTCTTTTGGTTTAACTAATGCCCCGGTAACGTTTATGGATCTGATGAACAGAGTATTCATGCCATATATTGATTTGTTTGTCATTGTCTTCATTGATGACATCTTAATCTATTCGCGCAGTAAGGAGGAACATGAGCAGCATATGAGATTAATGCTTCAGACATTGCGTGAAACAAAAGCTATATGCTAAGTTCTCTAAATGTGAGTTTTTGCTAGAGTCTGTAGCATTTTTGGGACATATTGTGTCGGGCGAAGGTATTAAAGTTGATCCCAAAAAGATTGAGGCAGTTCAGAATTGGCATCGTCCCACTTCGGTGACGGAGATCAGGAGTTTTCTGGGTTTGGCAGGTTATTATCGTCGGTTCGTGGAAGGTTTTTCATCTATTGCAGCACCTTTGACCAAATTAACCCAGAAGGGTGCTCCATTCCGATGGTCCGATGATTGTGAGGTGAGCTTTCAGAAGCTCAAGACATCATTGACTACAGCACCTGTGTTAGTGTTGCCTTCCGGTTCGGAGATGTATACAGTGTATTGCGACGCTTCGTGCGTTGGCTTGGGTTGTGTATTGATGCAGGAAGGGCAAGTTATTGCATATGCTTCACGTCAGCTGAAGCCCCACGAAAAGAATTATCCGGTACATGATTTGGAGTTAGCTGCGATTGTTCACACTCTTAAGATTTGGAGGCATTATCTTTATGGGGTGTCTTGTGAAGTTTACACTGATCTTCGCAGTTTGCAGCATTTGTTCAAGCAGAGGGACCTAAATTTGAGACAACGCAGATGGCTGGAGTTACTAAAAGATTATGATATTACTATCTTGTATCATCCGGGCAAGGCAAATATGGTTGCAGATGCCTTGAGTAGAAAGGAGGAGAGTATGGGTAGTTTGGCTTTCATTTCAGCAGAGGAAAGGCCATTAGCCTCGGATATTCAGTCCTTAGCTAACAAACTTGTAAGGCTGGATATTTCAGAGCCCAGCCAAGTTCTTGCATGTGTTGTGGCCCAATCTTCACTATTTGAGCAGATCAAGGCTCGCCAGTATGATGACCCACACCTGGTGGTTCTTCGTGAAACGGTACTACTAGGTGATGCCAAGGAAGTTACTATTAGAGCGGATAGTGTTCTGCGACTCCAGGATCGTCTATGTGTTCCTAATGTGGATGGACTGAGGAAAAAGATCCTGGAAAAGGCACACAGTTCTCGGTATTCTATTCATCCAGGTGCTACTAAGATGTATCATGACTTGAGGCAACATTATTGGTGGCGACGAATGAAAAAGGACATAGTTGAGTATGTATCTAGGTGTCTAAATTGTCAGCAAGTTAAATATGAGAACCAGAGGCCAGGTAGCCTACTCCAGCAGATGACCATACCAGAGTGGAAATGGGAACGAATTACTATGGATTTATTAGTTGGGTTGCCGCAGACCTTGAGGAAGTTTGATGCAGTTTGGGTGATTGTTGATAGGTTGACCAAGTCGGCACATTTTATTCCTGTTGTGACTACGTATACTTCAGAGAGGTTGGCCCAGATTTATATTCAGGAGATAGTTCGGTTGCACGGTGTGCCAATTTCCATCATATCAGATAGAGGCCCTTAGTTTACTTCACATTTCTGGAGAGCAGTACAGAGTGAGTTGGGGACCCGTGTAGAGCTCAGCACAGCCTTTCATCCGCAGACCGATGGACAGTCAGAGAAGATAATTCAGATTTTGGAGGATATGCTCAGGGCATGTGTGATTGACTTTGGAAGTCAGTGGGATCATTTCCTGCCTTTGGCCGACTTTGCTTATAATAACAGTTACCAATCCAGCATCGAGATGGCTCCATTTGAGGCTTTATATGGTCGGCGATGTCGTTCACCTATCAGATGGTTTGAGCCAGGTGAGGCTATGTTATAAGGTACTGATTTGGTAAGGGATGCCCTGGAAAAGGTAAAGTTGATTCAGGAGCGACTTCGTACAGCACAGTCCAGACAAAAGAGTTATGCGGATCAGAAAGCGCGTGATATGTCATTCATGGTAGGTGAAAAAGTTCTCTTGAAGGTTTCGCCGATGAAGGGAATTTTGAGATTCAGGAAGAAGGGAAAGTTAAGCCCAAGGTTTATAGGCCCATTTGAGGTGTTGAAACGAGTTGGGGAGGTTGCTTATGAGCTTGCATTGCCTCTCAGCTTATCGGGAGTTCATCCGGTTTTCCATGTGTATATGCTCCGGAAGTATCATGCCGACATATCACATGTATTAGACTTCAGCACAGTTCAGCTAGATAATAGCTTGGGTTATAAAGAGGAGCCAATTGTCATTGTTGATAAACAGGTTCGCCAGTTGAGATCCAAGAGGATTTCTGCAGTAAAAGTCCAGTGGAGGGGCCAACCTGTCGGGGAAGCGACTTGGGAGGCCGAGGAAGACATGCGGAGCAGATATCCACACTTATTCAGCACTCCAGGTACAATTCTAAACCCGTTCGAGGACGAACGTTTGTTTAAGAGATGGAGAATGTAATGACCCTACCGGTCATTTTTAACTTTTAGAACCCCGTTCCCTAAAATAAAACTTTCCGTAGGTGCTTGTAATGATTTATGACTTGCGGGGATGGTTGGTTCGGGATTTGAAAGTGTTTAGGGTGAAACCGGAATACTTGGTTCCTTAAGTTGGCCTTAAAGTGCTAAGTTTGACTTCGGTCAATATTTTGGACTTAGGAGCGTGTTCGAAATTTTATTTGGAAGTCCGTAGTTAAATTAGGCTTGAAATGACTAAAAATAAGAATTTAAGTTTGGAAGTTTGACCGATGAGTTGACTTTTGATACCGGAGTCAGAATTCAGTTCCGAAAATTTTCATAGCTCCGTTATGTCATTTATGACTTGTGTGTAAAATTTGAGCTCAATCAGAGTTGATTTGATAGGTTCCGACATCGAATGTAGAAGTTGAAAACTCTTAGTTTCATTAAGCTTGAATTGGGGTATGATTCATGATTTTAGCATTGTTTGATGTGATTTAGAGGTTCGACTAAGTTCGTATGATGTTTTAGGACTTGTTGGTATATTTGGTTGAGGTCCCGAGAGCCTCAGGTGAGTTTCGGATGGTTAACGGATCAAAAATATGAGTTAAAAAGCTGCTGTAATTTTTCCTCCTCTGTTGGACATTCTGGGTTGTGATCGAGCCCAGATATCGAGCCAGATATCGAGCCCACAATCGAGCCCTGAGTCAAAGCCAGGGACGAGGCTCAGTATCGAAGCCTCGATCGAAGGCAAGGCTCGAGGGCATGATCGAAGGTAAGGCTCGAGGGCTAGGATCGATGTGCCCTGATCGAAGGCACATGTTCGATGCCTTGATCGAGGTCCAGGCTCGAGCCTGTGATCGAAGCCGCGATCGAGGCCCAGTTCGAGGACCAGTTCCGAAGGCTGCTGGGCAGTTTTATAAAAAGAGGGCATTCGTCCCATTTGCCATTTTTTGGCGAACTTGAGCTTGAGCAGAGACGACTTTTGATAGATTTTCAAGGGAAAAATATTGGGGTAAGTGATTCTAACTCGGATTTGGTCTACATATACAAGTGTATCATTGTTTTTCACAATTTAATTAGTGTTTTGAGATTTGAGATTTGGAAAAGTTTAGAAATCTCATAGAAATGAAATTTTGAGATTTCGGTATCGATTCGGAGTCGGAATTGAGTGAAACTGGTATGGTTGGACTAGTAATTGAATGGGTTGTCGGATTTCATAACTTTTGCCGGATTCCGAGATGTGGGCCCCGTGGGCGAATTTTTAATTAATTTCGGGATTTTTATTAAAAATGTAGTATTTCCTTATATAATTTATTTCCTATAGTTTTTAGTGATTGTATCGAATTATTTTGGCTAGATTCGAGCCAGACAGAGTTGGATAATCGTGGAAAAGGCAAAAATTATGGATTAAATTGGAGCAAGACGAGGTAAGTCTCTTGTCTAATTTTGTGAGGGAAAAATTACCTCATAGGTGATTAAAAATTAAATAATTATTGCTAATTGTGGGGTGGGGGGAGGGGGGGGGGAGCTACGTACGCACGAGGTGACGAGAGTCCATACGTAGCTACTATTAAATGCTAAAGTCCGGGTAGTTTAGGACTCAAAGCATGCATTACTTGTGTAAATTATATTTTTTGATTTATTTATATTAATTGATATCTATATGAATATATTGTGAATTGTTAGATAAAGATATTAAAGGATGGAAATCTCATATGCTTAATTTTTGTTTAAATCAATTAATTGTTAAAAGAAATTATTCTCCTCCCAAATTTATCTTATAATAAACATACTCTCCTTTCGGAGGCACATAAGAAAATGTCCTCCTTTCTTGTGGAGCGGGCCGAACGCCTCGGCAGGATAGATGCATCTATGGATCGCGCCGCACGTCCCTCGGCAGTGTACACGACACTCTGGATCGGGCCGTACGTCCTCGGCAGAAATCGTGCTTAATAATAATAATTACACGATACTTTAATAATTTATTTCAGCTTGTGAAGCTAATTAAGAAATTGAAAAATCCTTGGAATTTAATGAATTATTATTCTTACTTGTTTAGGAATTAATTGTTACTCCTGTAAATGGCATTTAATTGATAAATTGGAATTTGTTTGCATAGAAGGAATTTAATTAATATATTGAGAATTGTTACATTTGAAGGAATTTGATTATTTTTCGTTGATTAAATAAATTATTTGTAAATTCTGTAAATCATGCTGTATCCTAGTTTTATTTCAATTATTATTGACCCATAGTGAGTGTCAAAGTCTGTCATCTCGTCTCTACTACTCCGAGATTAGGCTTGATACTTACTGGGTATACGTTGTTTTTATACTCATACTACACTTGCTGCACTTTTTGTGCAGGATCCGAGACAGGTACTAGTGGAGGACCTATCATCACATACCTACGTCATCCCGAGGCATAGTGGTGAGCTGCCTTTCTGAGCCGTTCTGCAGCTACCAGTGTCTCTTCTTATATTTATATTCTGTCTATTTCATTTCAGACAATATTTGGAGTTTTGTATAATCTACTAGATGCTCATGCACTTGTGACACCAGGTCTTGGCACACACATTGGTAGAAGTTAGTATTTTATTATTTTCTTGGAATAAAAGTTTAACCAATGTATGATTGACTTATTAGTTGGCTTGCCTACCTGTAGTGTTGGGCGCCATCACGACCTATAGGTGAAATTGGGTCGTGACATTAACAGTGCTTTCCTTCCTCTTCTCCCCAACCCAAATCCTCACAAGTTTCCCTCAGGTAAGTTACATGTTTTTCCCCCTCTTAATTTAGTTTATTTTCTTTTCTTTTTCTTGAATTGTAGTCGACTTTTGTTAGTTTTTTCTTTCTAGTTATACTTGTTCTTGTGTTGGGGTGATAGTTGAATTTCACCATGATGGGTTAGGTGAGACATTGGTGTATCTTTCGGCGAATTGGGGTTATAACATTGTTGTTTGGGGGTTCGGGAAGACTGTGCATATCAGGTGTTTGTCTAAATGCCCCAAAGAGTTTGAGAATGTAATTTTGTGACCAAGTGTGCTGGTGAAGTCTGAGTAACCACTCTTGTTCCACCCATCGTGCTTTTAGCTGATATTGGTGTTTGTTACAAGTATTATGATGCCATCCAAGAAATGAAGATCCACAGGTGCCTCCTCCAGTGGTCACGCTAGCTTATCCCAGCCGCGAGTTTCTGCTAATGCTCGCCCGTTTGATAATAACAAGTTCGTATCCAGTGTCGCCCAAGAACGCTTCTATAAAAAGGCACCCAAGAAACATATACCGGAGAGGGGAATTGATATGGGGTCCCTCCAAAATGATTGCCCCAATATGTGTCATGAATTGGTCCGGCGACGGCTGGGGATATTGTTTGAAGAACCTGATGAAGCCAACTTAATAGTTGTTCGAGAGTTTTATGCGAACTGCCCGGAACATGTTAACCATGTCTGCATGATTTTAAAGAGAAGTGTGGACTCATCCATAGAGGCCATTGGGAGGGCCTATCGTTTTCTAGTGTTTGGGGAAAATCCTAAAGCAAGAAGACTACTATGACACATATAGTAGTGAACCACCCCTGTGGCCCAGAACAATTTGTGTGCCCAACAAGGAGGTAGTGTAGGTTACGCTGGGGAGAAAGTTTCATTCGGTATCGCTTACCTTTGAAGGGAAGTATTGGCTCTACATTATAAATAGCCGCCTGCTGCCTTCCTCAAATACCACTGAGGTGAATGGTCCTCGGGCTGCACTGATCTGGTGTTTTATCAATGGCCATGATTTTGTTGTGGCTAAGGTTATTCACGGCGAGATGTTTATTCACTGTCCTGTGCAAAGGTATGGGTTCTTCTTTCCATCCTTAATCACTCGGTTATGCCGTGAGGCACGTGTACCGGAATACAAGGACTTGGATGGGAAAGTAAAAAGGGAACAAAAGTTCTGGGCTGATAAAGTAGTAATTAGGAAGGACCCTGTTGGACTTGTTGAGGCAAACATCAATGAGTCTGATGCACTAGAAGAGGGTAATAAAGTGCAAGCTGTGGATGTGGCTGCTTCACCCCCGCACGAGCAGGTTGTTGAGAGAACCTCAGTTGTCAGATGAGACACAAGAATGAGCGCCTTAGAGTAAGAAATGGAGGGGATGCGTACTTCTGTCACAGACTTGGGAGCTCAAGTGGATTCCCTTGCTACACAAAATGCCAAGTCTGAGAGGAAGGTCATGGTATGGCTGCGTGCACTTGGTCGGGCTTGCCATCTAGACCCCGTCACTATCTCCGACACGGACTGACTCTATCAGGGAAGTTTTCTTTACTTTACATTTTTCTTTGGGTGACATGGGGACATGCCACCATTTAAAGTGTGGAGTGGGGGATATGTTGTATGTATGTAGTTCTGTATATTAGTTTTAGTTTCTCTTGTTTGTTTGAGTAGTAGAGAAAAAAAACAAAACCATCATAAAAGCTTAAACTTTCTGACTTTTCTCGACGATGGATATCATTTGAGGGGTTTCTTGAGGGTTTAAAATCGAAAGAAAAATGCAAAAAGATTTTCCTGTGTATTTAGTGTAATAATTCCCCTTTGGTTTTTCTTTGTGCCGTGGTTCTTTTCCAAGGATTTAGTTTGAACCGGGTGTTGTTAGCTTAATGTTTTTAGAAGTAGGAACCTTTGTGCTATGGGTTGAAATGAAAACAAGGTCTCTGGACTTCATTATGCCTTGAGAATAGTGAGTGCTTCAATGGACGCTTAGGCTCAGTTTTTGACTCTTGTATAAGTGCCTTAAGTTATATGTTCTTAACTTTGCTTAACTGCTTTGACTATAGTGTCTTGATGATCCAATCTTGAGTGAGTTATGTGCCATGTGCGTGTGAGGTTTGTTGTATTCTACGCATTGTATTTGATGTCTAGAACTTTCTCCATGTATTTGCAAAGCGAAATAGTAGTTTTGTTCGGTCTAGAAAATGATATAGGCATTTCTTTGTTGAGTCAGTGATATGCTTTTACCACCTAATTGTTATGTATCTTAGTTAACCCCTTTGATATTGTAATCCTGTTTTGTTGGCAACTACATTAGAAGCCTTACCTTTTTGTTTGAATTGACCATCTATTTGAACCAGTTACCTCCCATGAGCACTTAAAATGGTTATGAACTTTGTAAAAGTTGAAGTGTGAGTGGTTGGTTTGGCTTTTGAGTGGAACTAGTGAAATAAGGAGACAGGTGCAATGTTCTGAAAAACGTAAGAGTCACTTGAATGGAAAAAACATTTAAAAAGAAAAGTTGTGTTGTTGTGAAAATATTGGTGACTTTTGATGCAAATGAGCTTAAATAGTTGGGAGTTAATGTATATTTATGTGAAAGTTGAGTTATGGTTTGACATAATTGTGGGGTTTCAACTATTAAAGTGTATGTATTCAAATGCTTAGGGAGATGTAGTCACTCTTATATCTAAATATATTCTACCCAGCCCACAGCCTACATTACAACCCGTTAAAAGTCCTATTTGATCCTCGACTGAATGAGCTCAATTAGTAGAGTAGTACACTACGGGCAAGCCTATGGTGCATCTTTTGTGGCACGTGAATGTCGTTTCTAAGAGTGAGCGAATTCTTTCTATCTTGAGTTCCTAATTGTTCTTGAATTTTATTGATTGTGGAACTATTCTCTTGAGTTGTGGGAGGTCACTTGATTCATGAAGGAAAGATAATTCTTGACCTCTGTGTTAGAGTAAGTAAGTTGTGAATAATGCGTGGTACTTGTGAGTAAATTCTTCAGGTGAAGATGTTACACTATTGTGCTTAGTCTATTTTAAATATTCTTGGTGGGATGCGTTAGGAAAGTCGCTTAGTGAGATTGCACCTATGTAAAATGTGGTTTGATTGCTCGAGGACGAGTAATGGTTTAAGTGTGGGGTGTTGATGGGTAGGCTATAACTAAGTATTTTGGCCACGATTTGCATTCTAATTCACTGTACTTTACTGATATTTGAGCGTTAAATGGTAGTAAATTGCTCTGACTGAGTACTTTATGCTTTGCAAGAGCAATTCCGGGCTACAATGAGGTTAGGGAGCGTTTTTGAGCTAATATGGAGCGTCGAAGACCAAGTAAAAGCTTATGGAGTAAATTGGGAGTTCGTTCGAGGATCAAAGGAGGATAGCACCAATCTTTATTTTTAGCATATTGAGCCTTTTAAATAGGCCTAAAAATGAGTAAAATTGATAAGGTTAAGAAAAACTAATCCAAATTAAACTAGAATAGGAATAAGGCTAAGAAAAACCTATCCTAACTAAAATATAAAAAAATAATTCTAGTCCGAATGGACTACCAACTAACAATCATAGTTTGATGACTAGAACTATATATATAATCCTACTAAAACAAGAATTAAGAAATCCTAATCTTTAAGAAAAAGAAATCCTAATCTTGAATGGATTATTGGCTTCTTGAATTTTTTGGATTCTTGGCCTTCTTTATTTTGCATCACTTCCACTTTAGTCCATGGGGTTTGAACATTTTCGCTGAAGTTGAAAAGATAAACATCTACTCAGTATACCAACAATCCCTTTATGCGGATACCCCTTTTTTACTCTCAACCATTGCATTGTCGAGAGGAGAAAATGCTCAAGGTTCTATATATTCTTTCTTTATTCAATTCATTCTTATCCTTTTTTGTTTTCAGCCCCGAGTTTCCTTTCCTCTCCAAGCCAATCGATCGCCTTCATGTTGGTAGAGGAAGAACTTATGAATGTAGAAGGATTGTGTACCACTATATCAGTAGTTCCAGACTGTACAAAGATAAACAAGTTGTGAGTAAAGGATTACCTAATAGACCATATCTAGTTGACTGTGTGATTAAGTGGAAATATTTACCCTTTGTATCACATTGCCACTTGAGCCAAATAACATACCATATCCAGCTGCCCTTGGTGTCTTAAACCCACTATTTGCACCTTCTCTTCTAGGCTCATTAGTTTTCCTTTTCAGACCTCCAGCAGCATTAGTTGATTGTTGTGTGCTTGAATCAGTGTTCGGGTGAGTGAAGGTGCCACTTTCCACCTGCTGCTGAAGTAGTTCCATCCCTTCCACCTTGTCACGAACCGAAACCACGTGACCAGCACCTGGAAAATTACCCGACCCGAGCGAACTAAAACATATGATGTACCCAAACCATATGCATGAAAGCCAATTTAATTTCGGAAGCTCTTTGAAAATAATATTCATTTTCAAGTTAAATGATAAAATATTTTTCCAATTCAAAATCACACATGACGCCTTTCATGATAATAATGGGATCAAATGCAACAAATATCTCTTTTATATATGTCGTGTACCATCCTGTTATTACAACTTATCACAACTAACTATGGTTCCTCTATACAAAGAATAGAACTCACATTTGAGCCAATACCTAACTAACATAAAATACAAAAGACAACATGATAGCTACCACGAAATAGGAGTGGTGCCTCACCATATACTTTGAGAAGAGATTCATCATATCCATGCCTACATGCCACTTATCATACCCCTCATCCTGAAATATGTACAGTAAGAAGATCCCTAAAGAAGGACCCCTGAGGGCTGAGTACGCCATCACGATACTCAATAAGTGTCATAAACTCTCTCTAACTCAAGTTCCTGGGACAAGATTTTACAAAAAAACTATGAAATCAATATTTGATAGAAAGTGATAGACAATTATAGTAATCATGCTATTTATCATTTCAAATAAAAAGACAAGTGAAGTATAAACCATGATATAAATTCTTAGAACATGTATATTAACTAAACATTTTTAACAAAATCATACAAAACCATTTCAATTTCATTAAGTCACCGAAATCATTTCCGGCTCCTTAAGCCTAAACACAAGAAAGGCTTCTTTATCTTTTACCGAAAGTACTATACCGATACCAACATAATAAACAACCACTATGTGATTAACCTAGCAACAAGTATTTGACCCTACTTGTCTGGGCGGCTTCCTGTAGTGCCATACGAGTCAACTTAACCTCATTACTTTAAGTAATGATCATTTGCCCTCTCAATGGAGGACTTTATCCCACCAACCTCGGCTTAGCCATGGAATGCGTCCTTACACCGGCACATGTAGTTTTATGGTAACGAGCTTAATATTCGAACCAATCTTGATCGTCTCCACTAGTAACTCCCAAGATATTGGAATATCAAAAATAGATTCATAGCCTAATTGTGATGGCCTGTTAGGTCGTTTTGAGCTCCGGCCTTTAATTTAGTAATTCGAGACCTTCTATAGCTTCATTTGATATTTCTTGGTTTGCATGCGTGATTCGTGTCACTTTTCGAAAAGCTTTTATGTGAAAGTTTGAAGAAAATGAAAATATTTTATTAAAAATGAGGCTAAAGTTGACTAAGGTCAACATTTTGTGTAAAGATTTAGGGTCGCTATTTTGACCATTTCAATAGGTCCTTATTGTGATTTTGGACTTGGACGTATGCCCGAAATTGAATTCGGAGCTCCCTAGATTGATTTGACTTATTTTGCCAAAAGTTAGCAATTTGAATGTTGGAAATTTCCTAGGTTTGACCGTAGGTTGACTTTATGGTTAACGGGTTTAGATTTTGGTTTTGAGATTTGGTATAGGTCCGTTGTGCTACTTAAAACTTGTTTGCAAAATTTGATGCAATTCGGAGTTGGTTTGATAGGATTCAGACGCTTCTAGAGTTTTCTTTAGAATGCAAAATTTGATGCAATTCGGAGTTGGTTTGATAGGACCGTAGGTTGCATGCAATTCGGAGTTGGTTTGTGATTCTTGAGCTTCTAGAGTTTTCTTTAGAATTTTATGCGTTTTGATGTCCGATTCGTGGTTTTAGCTATTATTTTGGTGTTTTGATTGCGCGAGAGAATTCATATGATGTTGTTAGACTTGTGTGCATGTTTGGTTTGGAGCACGAGGTGCTCGAGTGAGTTTAGGAGGTGCTACTGACGAGTTTGGATAGTTTGAGGACTGCTAGTGCAGTGTTTGACTTTTGGTGTATGATGCAGATCTCGCAATTGCGAGGTCGGGCTTGCATTTCCGAGCCTCGCTTTTTTAAACAAAAGTTTGCATTTGCGAGCAGGGCCTGGGATGTGACCTTGCATTTGCGAGGAGTGGGTTCGCTTTTGTGAACTAACGTTGGTCGCTTTTGCGAAGATAGTGGTCGCATTTACAATCAAAGGCGACTCGAGTCAGTTTCGCATTTGCGAACCTTTTGGATCATTTGCAAAGAGGGTTGTTCGCATTTGCGTACTAGATGTCGCATTTGCGACTTCTGTGCTTCTGATGCGCAGTTCGCATTTGCGACCTGCGTGTCACATTTATAGTGTTCGCAATTATGAAAAAGACATCACAATTGCGACACCTGCAGCTGGGTAAAAGAGGGAAAGAACGGGACTTAGCTCATTTTACATCATTTCTCAACCCTAAACACTCTAGTGGCGATTTTTCAAGAATTGCTTCTTTCCAAAATTGTGGTAAGCAACTCTAATCCACTTTCATTCAATTCCACATTACTTTTCGTGAGGTTTCAACATCAAATCTAGGATTTTCATGGTAGAAATTAGGGATTTGGAAAGAATTTAGGGATTTTACAAAATTGAGATTTAGACCTCAAATTGAGGTTGGATTTCGAAACAAATCACATAACCGGACTCGGGGGTGAATGAGTAATCGAGTTTTGATCCGAATCTCGAATTTTGACCGAGCGAGCCCGGGGTTGAACTTTTATAAAATAATCAAAATTGAACCTTTTTCATTAATGGGTAGTTTCTAAAGCTTATTTTGAGTCGTTTGATTGATAATTTGCTAGATTTAATTGGTTTGGAGGCTTGTCAAAAGGCAAGGCCATGGTTGATTGATTGCTTTGTTTGCGGAGTGAGATAAATATTATGTCTAACATTTACTTGAGGGAATTAGGACTTGTTGAACTATTTGTATGCGAATTATGTAGGAAAACAAAGTATATGCGAGGTGACGAGTGTATATGCGCCGTCATGGGATTTAACATGGGGGATTGGGCTAATTAATTCCATGTATTCATTAATTCCATGTTATTTCTTGTTTTATGCTTTAAATGTTACATGTTCTTACTTGACATGTATGGTATACTTGTTAATTGTTATTTAATTGTCACTTGCTTTAATGTTTCATTTCTCACACGATTTCTGTTTATTCGCTACTTGTTTCTACTTGCCTTAATTGTGCATTCTCATTGTCACATGTTTTACTTGCTTTTATTGTCCTTATGTTACTCAATGCACTATATTATGTTTTTTCGTTTATGTGAGCCGCTTAGCTGTTTTGTACTGATGAATTGGTAAAATTTGAGATTCCGAGATATTGGATATCTCTGTTTATTCTTTGGTTCTTTAATGTTCTGTACATTTCACCTTCTCTGTATTAAGTTTTTGTAAATATTGTTGTTGAGTTGTTTATGTTAATGATTTGAAATTGTTAGGGATCGGGTTGCATGCAGCAACAGTATTGAACAGTTTTGAAATGATATGAAGGAATAAGAACAGATTATGATATGAACAGGCAATGATATGGTGTGATCGGGTTGCGCGCTGCAACGGATTTGATATGTTGTAATTGTTTGAGATTGTAGAGTTATCCTCAGTAATGTGATATGATACTTGAGACTTTGTTATTCTGGGGCTCTCCTGCAGTTGACCTTCGGGTCTATTTATATGATTTTACTACTTTTGTTTCTATTCATGTTTTTCTGTTATTATTACTTCGCACATGTTATTTGTGACTGACTTGCCATAGCCTCGTCACTATTTCGTCGAGGTTAGGCTCGACACTTACAAAGTACATAGGGTCGGTTGTACTCATACTACACTTGCACTTCTTATGCATATACCGATGTTGGTCCCAGCGGCGCACAACAAGACTGCTCAGATTCAGCTGCTTTTGGAGATTTGAGGTATAGCTGCACGACGTCCGCAACCCTGGAGTCCCATTCTTTATCCAGTTTCACTGTTTATTTAGTATCATATAGTTGTACTTTATTTTAGATCATATTTGTAGTATTCTAGATGCCCATGTACTTGTGATTCCAGATTTCCATGATATATTTAGATTTCGTCAATTGGTATTTTATCCACCTATTTCAGACTATTACAGCTCATTACTATTAATATTTTGATTTAAATTATTTAAATTGGTTAAGTAATTTAGCTAACATTAGTTTTCCTACCAAGTGAAATGATAGGCGCCATCACGGTCACAAGGATGGGATTCCGGGTAGTGACAAGTTGGTATCAGAGCACTATGTTTCCTAGGTCTCACGAGTCATGAGCAAGCTTAGTAGAGTCTAGAGGATCGGTACGGAGACGTCTATACTTATCTTCTAGAGGCTATAAGGCTTGAGGAAAATTTCACTTCTCTCTTTCTCTATCGTGCAACTTTATTCCATTACAGAAGTTTGAACCATTCTATTCTTGTTCTCTCGCTTATGGTGAGAGCTCGCATAGCATCTACAGCCGGGCAGGAGCCGGAGCCCCTTATTGAAGCCACTACCAGGGGTAGGTGCCGAGGCAGAGATAGAGCTCAGCCTAGAGCACGTGCAACATCGCACATTGTGGAGCCTCATATTGATCATGAGGAGGAGATCCCAGTTCAGACCACACCATGCAGACCCGCTTAAGTCCCAGAGGGATTTATAGGCTAGGGGAAGAGCACAGACTCCCGCCACTCACACTCCGGTGTAGATGGCTCCCATATATCAGACTCTAGCTGTTCTAGTAGTTGGGGTAGTTCAGCCCGTTACTACTACACAGCCCGGAGAGAGGCCCGCGATGTGTTCTGAGGGATTAATGAGGTTGGATAAGTTCAGCAACCTCTTTCTTACTCACTTTGGTGGTAAACCTTCTGAAGGCCCACAAGACTATTTGGACAGTTGTCACGAGGTGTTGCGCAATATGGGTATTGTGGAGTCCAATGGAGTTGACTTTGTAGTGTTCCAGATGACTGGTTCTGCCAAGAGGTGGTGGTAGGATTATGAGTAGAGCAGACCATCCGGTTCACCTCCACTTACTTGGAATCAATTTTTTGCAGCTATTTCTGGAAAAGTTCATTCCTTTTACTTTGAGAGGAGTATCACAGGCAGCTCGAGTTCCTCCAGTAGGGTGGCATGACTGTTACCCAGTACGAGACCAGATTTGCCGATCTAGACCACCATACAACTATTTTGATTCCCATAGATAGGGAGAGGGTGAGGAGATTTATTGATGGACTTATTTTTGGTATCAGGCTATAGATGGCCAAGGAGACGGGGGATGATATTTCTCTCTTGCGGGCAGTAGAGATTGCTAGATGGATCGAGATGATTCGTAGTCAGGATAGAGAGACGGTGTCTGAGAAGAGGCCTAGTTATTTTGGTGGTTTCAATGGTGCCTCGTCTGGAGGCAGAGGTTTTTGGTAGAGTCCATCCTCCTAGGCCGATTCAGTCGGCATTCCAAGCATCTCATGGTGCTTTGGGCAGTCGTGGTTCTTATGCATCTCGTCTTGAGAAGCCAGCATTCAATACACCTTCATCTCTTATCAGTGCACCACTACTACAGAGTTACTACAGTGGTTGTCTGGGTCGTTAGGGTCAGTCTCAGCTTCAGCAGCCACAACAGCCGAGAGAGTGCTTTGAGTGTGGAGGTACAAGTCACATAAGGAGTATTATCCTAGATTAATAAGCAGCAAACCTCGGCAGGGTTCTCGTGCCATTATTTTGCACTGGTTGCTCCACCGCCCGCACAGCCAGTTAGAGAGGAGGTCAAGAACCTAGAGGTGGTGGTTAGGCAGTTAGAGGTGGAGGCCAGCCAGTTAGACGTCGTTTGATCCAGGCTCTACTTATTCATACGTGTCACCCGATTTTGCTTCATATCTGATTATGCCTCGTGATTCTTTGAGTGCTCCTGTTTATATGTCCACGCATGTGGGAGATCGTGTTTATTGATCGTGTGTGGTTTCTATAGGGAGCTATAAGACTAGGGTAGACATTCTACTTCTTGATACTGTGGACTTTGAAGTTATCTTAGGCATGGATTGGCTGTCACTCTATCACATTGTTTTGGACTGTCACGCCAACACTATGACATTAGCCATGTCGGGGTTTCCCCGATTAGAGTGGAGGGGGGCTCCTGGTCATTCTACTAGTATGGTTATTTCTTATGTAAAGGTTCAGCATATGGCCGAGAAAGGGTGTCTAGCATATTTGGCTTATATTCTCGATTCTAGTGCGGAGGTTCCTTTCATGGATTTAGTACCAGTTGTGTACAAATTTCCAGAGGTGTATCCTACAAATTTGTCAGGGATGACACCCGACAGAGATATCGACTTTTGCATGAATTGGCTCCAGGCAGTCAGCCTCTTTCTGTTCTTACCATACCGTATGGCCCCATTTGAGTTGAAGGAACTAAAGGAGCAGTTACAAGGTACGCAATTCCCAGTTTATTATATGAGTCGAACCTTAGGAGAAGCGGAAACTAGATATCCGCTCCTAGAAAAATTGGCACTTGCACTGATAAGCGCCTCTAAAAAGTTAAGGTCGTACTTTCAATGTCATCCCATATGCATATTAACCACTTACCCGCTTCGTAATATTTTGCACAAACCCGAGTTATCAGGCCGACTGGCCAAATGGGCCGTCGAACTCAGTGGGTACGATATCAAATATCAACCCCGTACGGCCATCAAGTCTCAAATTTTAGCAGACTTTGTGGCCGATTTCACGCCAACCCTCGTACCCGAAGTCGAAAAAGAACTCCTGTTGAAATCAGGTACATCATCGGGGGTATGGATCCTTTTTACGGACGGGGCTTCGAACGTGAAAGGGTCCGGGCTAGGCATAGTTTTGAAACCACCCACGGGTAACACTATTAGGCAATCTATTAAAACTATCAGGTTGACAAACAACGAGGCCGAGTATGAAGCCATGATTGCAAGTCTCGAGCTAGCTAGAAACTTGGGAGCAGAAGTCATTGAAGCCAATTGCGACTCTTTGCCGGTGGTGAGTCAAGTAAACAAAACCTTCGAAATTTGAGAAGGTAGAATGCAAAGGTATTTAGATAAACTGCTTGTCACTTTGCACCATTTCAAACAATGGACTTTACGGCATGTTCCACGAGAACAGAATAATGAGGCCAATGTGCTTGTGAATTTGGGATCGTCGGTCGAGGTAGATGGCTTGGCTCGGGGAATGTTGTTCAACTTTCGAGATCGGTAATCGAAGAAGGTCATGCCGAGATAAATTCTACAAGCTTAACCTGGGATTGGAGAAACAAGTATATTGAATACTTAAAGAGCGAAAAACTCCCATCGGACCCTAAAGATTCTAGGACCCTACGGACTAAAACTGCTCGATTCACGTTGGCTACGGACGGAACGCTGTACCGAAGAACATTCCATGGACCGTTTGCAGTATGCTTGGGTCCGGGAGATACCGATTACATCCTACAGGAAGTGCACGAGAGTACTTACGGGAATCACTCCGAAGCCGATACATTAGTTGAAAAAATAGTCAGAGCAGGGTATTATTGGATCGATATGGGCAAAGATGCGAAGGAATTTGTTCGTAAATGTGACAAATGTCAAAGGTTTGCACCAATGATCCATCATCCCGGAGAGCAACTCCACTCAGTCCTATCCCCATGGCCGTTCATAAAATGGGGAATGGATATCGTCGGCCCTCTGCCATCGACCCCAGGTAAAGCCAAATTCATTTTATTTATAACTGACTATTTTTCTAAATGGATTGAAGCACAGGCGTTCGAGAAAATAAGAGAGAAATAAGTTATAGACTTTATTTGGGATCATATCATATGCCGATTTGGGATACCCGCCGAAATAGTGTGTGACAATGGAAAACAATTCGTTGGCAGCAAAGTAACCAGATTCCTCGAAGACCACAAAATAAGAAGGATACTATCGATGCCATACCACCCCAGTGGGAATGGACAGGCCGAATCAATGAACAAAACTATCATTCAAAACTTATAGAAGAGGTTGAACGACGCTAAAGGAAAAGAGAGAAATCCTGCCTGAAGTCCTTTGGGCATATCGGGCGACGTCAAAATCCAGTATGGAGGCGACCCCATTCTCCTTAGTATATGGGTCTGAAGCATTGATACCAGTCGAAGTTGGTGAACCCAGTGCCAGATTTTGATTCACGATGAAAGAATCAAATAACGAGGCTATGAATACCAGCCTCGAACTATCGGACGAAAGACGAGAAGCTGCTCTTGTCCAATTGGCCGCCCAAAAGCAGCGAATCAAAAGATATTATAATCGAAGAACCAAGCTCCGCCATTTCAAGCCTGGGGAATTAGTGTTAAGAAAAGTTACCATCAATACCCGAAATTCGAACGAAGAAAAACTAGGACCGAATTGGGAAGGACCATATCAGATGCTCGAGAACATCGGAAAGGGATCGTACATGCTCGGCATTATAAACGGCAAACAGCTATCAAGTAGCTAGAATGTATCACATCTAAAACGGTACTACTGCTAAGGTACGACTGTTGCGACCAAACACACTCATGCAAGTATACGCGGTCGTCAAGTAATAAAGTGACTAAAAGTCGGATGTCGAACCCACGAGGACTTATGATTAACTATTAACTAAATTAGACTATCCCAATTATCTAAACAAGAATTAAATCTAAAAATATTTTATTCTAAACTAATTAAATAAGAAAAATATAAATAATAAACTTTGAACAGAGAAAGAGCAGATTTTAATGATATCAATGTAATGAAAACGATCTAGGGTTATGGGCTATCTAACAATCCTATTGTATTCTTCAATTGAATTGACCGACTAATTTATCTAGCTTATTGGTTGACACGGTTAATGCTCATAAGAATCTGTCGAGTTCTTACTCGCCTATTCAAGCTAACCTAACGCCTATATGTCTATGGAGTTAGAATCAACAAGAACGCATTTATAATTCCTGTAAATCAACCAAGCAAGGCAATTAGGTATATGTCTATCCTAACTACGAATCCGTTCCCCGATGCCCGAGTTCAAGAACTTGCCCTACTCAATCCTATATGCAATATAGAATTCCCACTTTCGAGTTCAATTCTAGATTCGTAGATAGTATTCAATTGGTGATCAAGCAATTAAATAATTAAGCGCAAGATTGAATAAATAAACTAATATGATAAATCAAGAAGTCAAAATCAATATCCGAATAACAATAGTCATGAAAGAACCACAACCCTAGAACGTGAAGTTTAGCTCCATATAGACATGGTAGCCAAACAACAAATCATATAAAGAAACATAAAAATTACTAAGTTTGGTGGGAGAAAGATGGAACTTGATGAATTCCGGCCTCCACAGCTTTGTCGTGGCTTTTTCCCCCTTCCCAATATGTTAGATGACCTAAAAGAGGCGTTTTTGGCTTATATATTGCGTACCAAAGTCGTGGGCCAAAGTTCTCCTATTTCTAATCCAAATCAGCTTCAGGGATTGATGCTAGGGTGGATGCGTCGCATCCACCTCGTCCTCCACTTCTCAGCTTCGCATGCTAGGGTGGATGCTTCGCATCCACCCTTTGTTCCTCCATTTCTTAACTTTGCATGTGAGGGTGGACGCGACGCATCCACCCTTCTCTTCTACTTCCCAGTCTCGGATGCTATGGCGGACGCTATGGGCCGACTTCACTGCTAAGGGTGCACGAAAGATGTAGTTTTTCTAGGTTGGATGCGACGCATCCAACCCTTCTTCCTCTGGCTAGACCACCTTTTCTTCATATTTTGCACTCCAAACACCTTAAATCGTCACACATAACTTAATTAGTCATAAAACCAATAATTAAACCATGTTGGGAATTTTAAAGATCAAATAACATCAAGAAGTGGTTAAAACATGGGTAAAGTAACATCAACACATATCGAAATATGCCAAACATCACTACCCCACACTTAAACCTTTGTTCGTCCTCGAACAAACCATCCTATAGTAGACGAAACAAAATTAAGCTCTTATCATTCAAAGCACACTGCACCTATGACCGTGGTTATTTGCAACAATTAGGCTCTAGGCTATGCATCACATACCCTTCCCTTTACTTATGCCATTCTTTAAAAATATTCGAACAAAGACAACATGCTCACAACAATCCTAACCTCAAAAACCGACTCAATGTCACTATGCACTCATGGCTTGAACACCCAACATCATAGAGAAGTCTAATAACGTTACCTATCCCTCGTGAAACCATGTGCCCTCACAACAAGAACAAGAGAGCGAGTTCAATCCACACATTCGAATCTCATGATCAAATATATTTTAATGACTCACATATATCAAAGAAAATCGCTCACTCTCACAAAGAAGTCACATGCATGAAATTAGTACCATAGGCTTGCCCTTAATGTAAATCTCTACTAATGTAAGCTCGCTCGATCTAAAATCAAT
Organism: Nicotiana tomentosiformis; assembly: GCF_000390325.3. Classification (NCBI taxonomy): domain Eukaryota; kingdom Viridiplantae; phylum Streptophyta; class Magnoliopsida; order Solanales; family Solanaceae; genus Nicotiana; species Nicotiana tomentosiformis. Next base: position 44,864,680 of record NC_090816.1, on the reverse strand, counting down.
TAGGACTTTTTCATGGTTGTAATGTGGGCTAAGGGACGGGTAGGATATATTTAAGGAATAGTGACTCACCCTCCTAAGCACTTTAATACATCACAAAATTACTTTAAGCATTTTTTTCTTCAACCCCACTTCAATTTCACAAACAATATCACCCCCAAAACAGTCCCTTTTTCTTTAAGCACTACTTTAGTTCATACCCACTAGCAAGAACAAGATAACAATTTATTCATTTATATTTTTCTTTCTTTTTTTTTTCCAGATTTTTCTCTTTTTTTTTCTTTCAATTTTCGCTAGTGGTGTATTATTTTACAAAATAAGTGCACCCTTCTTTCTTTCATTGGTTCCACTCAAAAGTCACCCCACACTTAGTCCCTTCTTACTTCTTTTAGCGCTCATCTAACAATTAAAGTGCTTTAAGAGGTAAAAGGATCAAAACAATGTCAATTAAGAATAAAAAGGGTATAGGCTTGTAATGTGGGTACCAAATAAAAGGTCTACAGGCTCAAAAGGGTTAACTAGGGATAGATTTTATTTGTGATAAGCAATAAGCTCAAAAAGATCAAAGAAATCCTAAAATCATTTTTCAAACCGAGCATCACCTAAAATTTCGCTTCAACTCACATACCGGGCAAGTTCTAGACACAAGTACAATACATGGACAACACAAAAAACCTCACCACACATGGCACATGACTCACTAAGGACGATCACATTCCGACTCTCAAGCAATGCAAGTATTCACGGAGCCACGAGATATTAAGTATTAAACACAAGGTGAACATAAGTCATGTAAACGAGACATAGGCGCCACAAAACATGCTATCCAATTTAACAAGGCATCATCAATAAATTCAAATCATACAGAAGATACTACACATGCGAAAGTATAAATATGTTACTATCAAACAAGTCAAGGGCGCCTAGGTTCATCATTCTTGCTCCTTTTATTCCCTAAATTCCTAATCTACTCGGAAAGAAAAAAACTACCCGGTTCAAACTACATCCCATGGAAAAGAACCGAGGCACAAAGAAAAACTACAGGGGATTATTACTACCTAAAGAAAGCTAAAAGACATATTTTGAATTTTTGTTTAGACTTTAATCCCTCAAGAAAACTGTCTAGGAGATCAATCGTCGGGAAAAGTCCAATTTTTCTACTTTTTCGTTTTTTTTTTTAATTTCTTTTTTTCTTTTTCACAAAAGCTACTACACTTAAGAATGAGTACTATAACTAAGCTAGAATAGCACAGAAACTCATCCAAACGATCTCCTCACCCCACACTTAAAATTTTGCAATGTCCTCAATGCACATTATAAATAATAAGAGGGTAAACGAGACTCCCTGGTAGGCCAAAGGCCGAAGCAATAGCGGCTCACGAGGTACTCAGACTTCCCCCAGGCATCGTCCTTTGTGTGGGCACCCCACACTTAGTCCTCACCATCTAGCTCGCTTTTGCACTCTTCTAATGGCTTTGCTTCCTATGCTCATAATCCTACAAAACAAAAATAAATACTACAAAATAATAAAAATAAAATAAAATAAAAAGTAAACAAAAATAAAAGAAAGCAGTAACGCTGGGTTGCCTCCCAACAAGCGCCTGATTTAACGTAGCGGCACGACGTGAACCACTTTTTGCCTCCACCTCGAACTTATGAATTGAGCCCCTAACATGGCATCCAGTTTGCGGCTATGCTCCAGTGGTGGGGCTACAAAGATAACCAGGCCAAGTAATAAATTTTTCACTCTACACTTCTCGGCCTTTAGATGAGGAATGTATTTTTTGCTTTTTGGCATGACAAATTCAAAAATATAGGCATCATGTTCCTCTTCCATTGACTCCTCCAAAGGCTTAGATGACTCGATTTCCATGTCATCATCCAAATACAATGTCGAAAAATGTTTAGAATGAGGACCAACACGCCCCAACTTTAGAATTGTATTACTATTTATATCCTCATATGTGCACACATTAGAGTCTTCAAATATAACATTATCTGCTACCTCGCATGGCTCTAGTGTACTTTTCTTAACATGGGCATCATCAACAGAAATATGCTCGAATGATTGGCTCTCCACTTTTAGCTCCTCAATTTGGCGTATAAGCTCCTTTTCAGCTTCTGACAACTCATTACTATTTTGTTGGGCGATAGACGCAACAACCTTTGCATTTAATTTATCTTGCAAGTCGTGAATAGTAGTGACAAATTTATAGATCCCTTGTCCCAATTTAGATCTTCCCTCTATAAAGTGTCTCATCCCATCAGTAAGTTCCTCATGTTGAGCTTCATATATTTCTAACTTTTCAGCCTGTTCTGCCAGCCAAGTTTGGCTCAAAATCTCCTCTTTTTCAAAAATTTTCTCTTGCTGGTACTCGCTCTCTTCATTCAATTCTTCCATATTGGCCTTCATTCTTGTGATTGCTGCCCTCATTCTTTTCATATCTTTTTTGAGTTCATCCTGTTGCTCTGCTACTTGCCTCAGAATATCCCTAATATATGCATCAGGCTCCATATCCTGCACTTCATTGCCCCTATCAAACTCAGAAACATCATTAGAAAGATCATAATAAGGGCTCAGAGAAGGATGAACAAAATTAGGACAACCATCCCAATGGCCATCTTGACCACCACACATATTACAAATATTCCACTCAAAGGATTGAGATTGTACGCACAACTCGCTCCTGGGAACATTCTGACAATTTTTCCACCAGTGGGGTCCTCCACAATATGGACAAGGATCATCAAAATAAGAATAACCATCATTCGAACAATTTTTATTCCAAGATTCCATGCTAAAATAAATAAAAAAATACTAACTAAAATAAAATAATAAAAAAAACATGAATAGATAAAAAAAATGTCTAATCTAGAAAAATAGCAAATTTCTAAGTCCCCGGCAACGGCGCCAAAAACTTGTTGCGACCAAACACACTCACGCAAGTATACGCGGTCGTCAAGTAATAAAGTGACTAAAAGTCGGATGTCGAACCCACGAGGACTTATGATTAACTATTAACTAAATTAGACTATCCCAATTATCTAAACAAGAATTAAATCTAAAAATATTTTATTCTAAACTAATTAAATAAGAAAAATATAAATAATAAACTTTGAACAGAGAAAGAGCAGATTTTAATGATATCAATGTAATGAAAACGATCTAGGGTTATGGGCTATCTAACAATCCTATTGTATTCTTCAATTGAATTGACCGACTAATTTATCTAGCTTATTGGTTGACACGGTTAATGCTCATAAGAATCTGTCGAGTTCTTACTCGCCTATTCAAGCTAACCTAACGCCTATATGTCTATGGAGTTAGAATCAACAAGAACGAATTTATAATTCCTGTAAATCAACCAAGCAAGGCAATTAGGTATATGTCTATCCTAACTACGAATCCGTTCCCCGATGCCCGAGTTCAAGAACTTGCCCTACTCAATCCTATATGCAATATAGAATTCCCACTTTCGAGTTCAATTCTAGATTCGTAGATAGTATTCAATTGGTGATCAAGCAATTAAATAATTAAGCGCAAGATTGAATAAATAAACTAATATGATAAATCAAGAAGTCAAAATCAATATCCGAATAACAATAGTCATGAAAGAACCACAACCCTAGAACGTGAAGTTTAGCTCCATATAGACATGGTAGCCAAACAACAAATCATATAAAGAAACATAAAAATTACTAAGTTTGGTGGGAGAAAGATGGAACTTGATGAATTCCGGCCTCCACAGCTTTGTCGTGGCTTTTTTCCCCCTTCCCAATATGTTAGATGACCTAAAAGAGGCGTTTTTGGCTTATATATTGCGTACCAAAGTCGTGGGCCAAAGTTCTCCTATTTCTAATCCAAATCAGCTTCAGGGATTGATGCTAGGGTGGATGCGTCGCATCCACCTCGTCCTCCACTTCTCAGCTTCGCATGCTAGGGTGGATGCTTCGCATCCACCCTTTGTTCCTCCATTTCTTAACTTTGCATGTGAGGGTGGACGCGACGCATCCACCCTTCTCTTCTACTTCCCAGTCTCGGATGCTATGGCGGACGCTATGGGCCGACTTCACTGCTAAGGGTGCACGAAAGATGTAGTTTTTCTAGGTTGGATGCGACGCATCCAACCCTTCTTCCTCTGGCTAGACCACCTTTTCTTCATATTTTGCACTCCAAACACCTTAAATCGTCACACATAACTTAATTAGTCATAAAACCAATAATTAAACCATGTTGGGAATTTTAAAGATCAAATAACATCAAGAAGTGGTTAAAACATGGGTAAAGTAACATCAACACATATCGAAATATGCCAAACATCAACGACCTTTCCATATTCGTTTATATTTCAAAACTGACCCCTGCAGAAGTCCGAACAAGGGCTAGGATGGATCTTTCGCTTGAAAGCATGCGTTGCACTCTTTTTCCCTTATACCATTTTTATCCCAAATGGGTTTTTCGGCAAGGTTTTTAATGAGGCAACCATTGATCGTGCTGCACTTACAACAATATCCGAGGCCTCTTTACAATTGACCTCGAATACTGAGGGGGCATTAGGCCCTTAAACAAATCGAGTTCAGATGCAAGAGAGTTATTTCACAACAACGGGGTTCCAATAGGAAAAATTGTAAGAGCCAAACGGTCGAAACGAACCATGCTCATGTAGATTGGCCTGAACCCAGGCGCGGAACATGAACACGTGTAATAACGTGCGAAGAAAGTTCTCTTCTTTATCGGCATCTTATATCCAAGGAAAATTCCTCTATTTTGAGATTCATTATGCAAACAGAATTAAGTTAAATTCGACCAATTATGCCTACGGGCTACTTTTTACCTCGAGTTCAAATCATTCACTCGACGACTAAAGCCTACGAGCTACTTTTATTTCGAGTTCGAGCAATCACTCTCTCGACCATCACGCCCACTGTCTACATTACCTCGAGTTTGAATCATTCACTTAACGACTAAAGCCTACGTGCTACTTTTATTTTGAGTTCGAGCAATCACTCACTCGACCATCACGCCCACGGGCTACATTACCTCAAGTTCGAATCATTCACTCGATGACTAAAGCCTACGGGCTACTTGTATTTCGAGAAATCACTCTCTCGACCATCACGCCCACGTGCTACATTACATCGAGTTCGAATCATTCACTCGATGACTAAAGCCTACGGGCTACTTTTATTTCAAGTTCGAGCAATCACTCTCTCGACCATCACGCCCACGGGCTATATTACCTCGAGTTCAAATCATTCACTCGACAACTAAAGCCTACGGGATACTTTTATTTCGAGTTCGAGCAATCACTCTCTCGACCATCACTCCCACGGGCTACATTACCTCGAGTTCGAATTATTCACTCGACGAATAAAGCCTACGGTCTACTTTTATTTCGAGTTCGAGCAATCACTCTCTCAACCATCACGCCCATGGACTACATTACTTCGAGTTCGAATCATTCACTCGACGATTAAAGCCTACGGGCTACTTTCACTTCGAGTTCAAGCAAAGCACTCACTCAACTGTTAAGCCTACGGATTATATTTCTTCAAGATCAAATCACTAACTCAACTAGTAAGCCCAAGGGCTATGTAACTTCGAACAAATCAATAATAGAGACTACAAAGTCCAAATTTGATTGAATTGTTAAGATCCTTGTGAAAAAATTTGTAAAGGCACGCATAAAGTCTGCACAAATCAGCCAAAGTTGTCTATATACAAAAATTTCTACATGTGAAAAAATTTGTAAAGGCACGCATAAAGTCTGCACAAATCAGCCAAAGTTGTCTATATACAAAAATTTCTACATGATTACAAACATAACTATGAACTAATCTTCCTGATCACCCTCGAATCCGCTCTTGCTACCGTCATCGTCATCATCATCTGCATCAGAAGCCAAGGCTTCAGCTTCAGCTTCGAGCTCTTTAGCCTTTTTTATTTCTTCAGTAAGGTCGAAACCCCGAACATGTATCTCCTCAAGAGTCTCCCTCTGAGACCTACATTTAGAAAGTTCGGCAATCCAGTGTGCTCAGGTGTCGGCAGTATCCACCGCCTCTCGTGCCTCCATATGAGCAGCCTCGGCATCAGCCCGATACACGACAATGGACGTATCCGCCAAGATTTTCAATGACTCAACCTCAGCCTTGGGCTCGGCAAGCTGGGCTTCAAGCTCCTCGATCCTCTTAGCTTGAGCCGAACTCTTTTTCTTAACGTTTCAAAGCTGGACATCGACCGATAATAAGTTGGTCAAAATGGTCTCTTTTTCCGCAGCCAGGCGATCGATAGTCTCCTTCCACCAATTACATTCGGCTTTGATTTGATCGACTTCTTCCCAAAGTGACCCGATCATTTCAACCTTTTGCTGCAGCTGAGACAAAGAAGGGTTAACTTCCACAGTCGAGTCAAACCCATACTTTAACAGAACGAGGCTCACCTGCTTGTCAAGTTCGGCCTCTTCTTCATGAGCCTTAGCCAAATTACCTTGGAGGTCCTTCATAGCCTTGTCCTTTTGGCTGCAAAGAAGCCGCAAGGCGTCTATCTCCCCCGAGACCTTCTGAAGCTCAACCTCACACTGGCTAAGGTCGACCCAAAATCTACTAATGGCCTACACAGTAGGGAAAGAACACGAGTCAAATTCGGAAAAGAACAAAGAAACCAAGTATAGTAAAATCAATACCCGAGTAATTAAACGTTGGGCCTCTTCCAGTAGAAGAGAAGCATCCCCGATATTGGAAGCATCACCGACTCCGGTAAAGCAATCTCGAAAGGGATCCCCTGCACTAGAGCCTCCGCCCATATCGGGGGTCTTCAATTCTCGAGCTTCCTTTAACGCCTCCTCAGAAAAGGTGGGAAGAGAAGGCGAATAACCCACTGTCATAGTCCCAAGTGAATCATTCGGGGCATTCTGATCAAGACTCGGGATCCCGGAGTCAACCCGACCGGTACAGTTGCCATCGGTTCAGGAGCTTCAGTGACCTCGATAGCTCTGGCAGATCGGGACACCAAGGCCAAGGCACCTCCTTCTTCCTCTTCTTCTTCTTCTTCTTCTTCTTCTTCTTCTTCTTCTTCTTCTTCTTTTTCTTCTTCTTCTTCTTCTTCTTCGTCTTCTTCTTCTTCTCTCAGTCATTGGACCGAGTCAATCGAAAGGGCAATTTCCTTCCTCCTCACCCTTCGAGTTTCGGGCTTGGGGCCCTCTGATCGAGAGGCAGCTTTGTGCTTCTTATCTTTCCCCAATTTCGGGACCGGGGACTTGGTTCCTTCTTCACCGCTCGAAGGCCTCAAAACGGCATCCTTGGTTACGCCTGCATGAAAGGAAATCGGTAACGAATGGAGCACAAAGAGCGCTTCGAAGGAAACGAGAAGTAAAACCTTACCATGGTTCTTGGCTTCCCATCTGCCTTTAGCCAAATCACGCCAAGCTCGTTTGGCATTAGAGGAAGTCAAGGCTAACTTCCGAACCTAATCCTCGAGGTCGGGCACCGCTTGTGGCATCCAAGGGGCAGCTGTATATCGGGAAGAAACATAAAAAAAAAAAAATTATGAGAACAACTTATGATCGAAATTCCATTCCTTGGGGAACGGCATCTTCTCTTCCGGAATAAGGTCACGGGTCCTCACCCGAATGTAACGCCCCATCCAACCCCGATCCTTGTCTTCGTCGATGCTCGACATCAAAGCCTTCGATGCCCGACGATGAAGTCTGATTAATCCTCAAAAGATTTGAGGCCAATACAACCGTATGAGGTGATTCAGGATAAAATCTAGCCCCCCGGCTTTGGTGGAGAAGAAGCGAAGTAGGATTACTATACGTCACACAGAGGGATGAATCTGACCAAGGGTGACCTGATATCTCTTGCAACAATCGATGATCACCAGGTCGACCGGACCCAATGTGAAGGGATAAGTGTAAACACTTAAAAACCTCTCCACATGGGTGACGACACTCTCTTCGGGGGATGAAATTTGCAACACAACCTCGGAACCCCAGTTACAGTCTTTTCTAACGGCCTCGTGATGACCCTCCGTTATAGAGCACATATACATCGACACGTGATCGCATCGACCCAGGACGGATGAAGGATTCTCAACCTTAAAATCAATCTTTAGAGTACACGGGCCGGGAATATAGTCATAGGTGGACGGCTCCACCGGCGCCTTATCGCCGGACGGCCGTGAAGAAGAAGCTTTCTCCTTCTGAGGCACAGTTTTTGAAGTCTTGGCCATTGATATAGGAGGAAGAAAGACAAAGGAAAGTGAAAAATTGACGACACCAAAACTCTGGTAGCAACAAGAAAAGAAGAAAAGATGAGAAAATTTGGGGGAGTGAATGCATGAAAGAGGTAAATGATAGATGGAAGAGCTATTTATAGGCTCGCATCGTGATGGTTCAATATCACAGGTGGCCGACCGCCATCTGACAAGCATTAAATACCTTGAAAGGCTGAATCGATAGGACAGCTATCACATACGTCATAATCGATCCCTGTGAAAACGTAGGCTTATGACCCGATCGTACCACCAAAAATCACATCGATTCTCACTGCATCCTTCGTTAGAAATGAGGGGACTATCTGTATAGGGTCGAAATAGATTTCGGCCTTCCTACGTTCGATCGAGTTCGAGTGTTAAAAAGTCGGAATGAGATTTTTGGGAGTGAGCTCCGAAGTCGGTACTAACGAGCCTCGAGCTCGAAGGTCAATCGAGGAGTCGGCTCGATAACCCTATCGAGCCCGTGGCTGAATCGATCCGCAAGGTACTGCTTCGAGATTGAAAATACGCGATGCCCATCTCGAAGGTTGGACTCGAGCCGAGACCAAAAGGCCCGACCCAGTAACGAGCTCGAGCCAGTATCGAGCTCACAGATAAGAGCCATTGCGACCGCACCAAGAGAGAGAATCTTGGCGGGAATCAAGGAAGAGACAAGTCATCATGGGCCTTCCACTATATGTTTTATTTTATTATTTTTTGTAATGACCCTCTTCTATAAAAGGGCGAATCCTTGTAAGCTAAATGGCAGAGACAAAAAAATCACTTCTCAGATTGAAAGATATCCCTTTGTGTTTGCTTTACTTTATCTCATTCATTCTTATTGCCCACTATTTGTATTCTCATAGTCAAGAATATACGTATCTCTATTTCTCTATACGATTTATATCGAATTGTATCGCATATCCTTAGAGCCATACACAAAATCTGACGTTATCCGATTTTTTCGGTAAACACTTTCTTATTGGCTCATTGACAAGAGAGCAAAGCTTCATCCTTCTTTGGTGAACGGGCAAGTAAATTCAAGCTTGCCTTTCTATGGAGTTGGACGGCCGTTCCGCTTGTCGGGACTTTCTTTATTCTTTTTTTGTTAAAACAAATATAATTGAAAAAGACTGCTAGGAATTTAGACTAACAGCGTACCTGAGCACTCATGCCTATAAGATTCGCATCGCCTACTTGCTGAAAGCAAAAAAGGAGTGTCCGATCATGAATTCCATGACTTCTTTGAAGAAAGGAGTCTAGGATTAGTAAGGTTTGCAAGAAAGAATCTAGTCGACTAATTCAAGAGGCTACTACCGGCGAAGCCCGCTTGCTTCAAGAGAGTTCTAGGCATCTTGATATTGGATCTGCTTCAACCGTAATCGTTGCCTGACCTAGACAAGTGGTTTCAAACCAAAAACTTTTGTTAGGTTCTTAGTAGCAGTCAACAACCCCAAAATAAAAAAATGACTTGTAACTGGTTAAATACAAATTCTTAATATAGATAAATCTATAAAGTTGAGAATGGAGAATTTGTTATAAAATAAAGACTGTAAGTAAAGATAAGAATAGAGAGAAACCGATATATTATTCAACTTCAAACTTATGTACATAATGAACTGAAATCTCCTTTATTTATAAAAGAAAGGAAGCTGTTGTGTAAGCTGCTACTACAAGATGCTTGTAAGCTGCTATTGCAAACTGCTGTGTAAGCTGCTACTACAAGCTGTTGTGTAAGCTGCTATTGTACTAGATATAGATAATCTTCTACCAGGGGTAATATTTATCCATAACGCAGTACCGAAAGGATAAGCTCATTGTATCAGATTTAGATAATCTTCTACCGGAGGTAATATTTATCCATAACGGAGTACCAAAAGGATAAGCTTATTCAGGAGGCTTATTTCAAATAGAATACTAAATAGATAAACATATTTACAGCGGATTCCCATATGGATAAGCTTCTCCAGGAAGCTTATTTATAACGGAGTACAAAATGAACTGCCGTAATATAATATATTCATAACACTCCCCCTTGGATGTTCATTAAAAGATAATATGCCTCATTAAAACCTTACTAGGAAAAAACCCATGGGAAAAATTCCTAGTGAAAGAAAAAGAGTACACATATTTAGTAATACGCATAACTAGTTGTCTCATTAAAGAAAAAGAGTACACATATTTAGTAATACGCATAACTAGTTGTCTCATTAAAAACCTTACAATGAAAACCTTGTGGGAAAAACCTTAGTAAGGGAAAAAAAGTATAGCGCGTATTTTACTCCCCCCGATAAAAACCTTGTTTCAAATATTTGAGTCTCCGCATTCCAATCTTGTATACCATCTTTTCAAAAGTTGAAGTTGGCAAAGATTTAGTGAATAAATCTGTCGGATTATCACTTGAACGGATTTGTTATACATCAATGTCACCATTTTTCAGAAGATCATGTCTGTAGAATAATTTTGGTGAAATGTGCTTCGTTCTATCTCCTTTTTTAAATCCTCCCTTTATGCATGAAACATTGTCTTCGTATAAAATTGTGGATCTTTTATCACATTCCAAACCATATTTTCCTTGAATAAAATGAATCATTGATCTCAACCATACACATTCCCCACTTGCTTCATGAATAGCTATTATCTCGGCATGATTTGAAGAAGTAGAAATAATAGATTGCTTTGTGGAGCGCCATGATATGACAACACCTCCATATGTAAACACGTACCTAGTTTGAGATCGAGCTTTATGTGGATCAAATAAATAACCTGCATCTACATAACCAACAAGATCTGTACTACCTTTGTTAGAATAAAATAAACTCATATCAAGAGTTCCCTTTAAATATAGAAATATATGATTAATCCCGTTCCAATGTCTCTATGTAGGAGAAGAGCTATATCTTGCTAGTAAATTAAGAAAAAATGCTATGTCATGCCTTGTAGCATTAGAAAGATACATAAGTGCACCAATTTCACTAAGATAAGGTATTTCGGGACCAAGGAGTTCCTCATCCTCTTCTGGAGCTCGGAACAGATCCTTATTCACTTCAAGTGATCGAACAACCATTGGTGTACTCAATGGGTACGCTTTGTCCATGTAAAAGCATTTTAAGACCCTTTCTATATAGGCAGATTGATGGATAAAGATCTCGTCTGCTAAATGTTCAATTTGCAGACCAAGACAAAGTTTTGTCTTTCCAAGATCTTTCATCTCAACTTCTTTCTTAAGATATTCAGTTGCCTTTTGGAGCTCTTCTGGAGTTCCAACAAGGTTTATGTCATCAACATAAACATCAAGTATAAAATATTCTTATACCATTTTCTTTATAAAAATACATGGACAAATAATATCATTTATGTAACCCTCTTTTAGCAAATATTCACTAAGGCGATTATACCACATGCACCCAGATTGCTTTAAACCGTACAAAGATCTTTGTAATCTGATTGAATACATTTTCTGAGATTTTGAATTTGCTTCAGGCATTTTAAATCCTTCAGGTATTTTCATATAAATTTCATTATCAAATGAACCGTACAGATAAGTTGTAACTACATCCATTAGATATATTTCAAGCTTTTCATGTAGTGTTAAACTGATGAGATATCGAAATGTTATCGCATCCATAACAGGTGAATATGTTTCATCAAAATTGACTCCAGGTCGTTGTGAGAATTCTTGTGTGACAAGGCGAGCTTTGTATCTTTCAATTTTATTTTTATCATTCTTTTTTCGCACAAAAACCCATTTATGACCAACTGATTTTATACCATCAGGTGTTTAGATTACTGGTCCAAAGACCTCTCTTTTAGCAAGTGCGTTCAATTCTAATTGAATTGCCTCTTTCCATTTTGGCCAATCAGATCTTTGTTGACATTCTTCGACAGATCGGGGTTCAAGATCCTCACTATCAAATATTATCCACCACTATTTCAAATCGATTTAAATTAATCCCATCACCAGTAGAACTTATTAAAAGTTCCTCACTCATTTGAGTATCGGGTTCATTGATTTCTTCAGGAATCTCATAACTAATCAGATCTTGGGTCCCTTCAGGAGATCCCTTCATAGTATCGTTTTGATCATTTGTTGATTTTCTTGTTCAAGAATTTCGATCCTTAGAACCCAAAGGCCTACCACGCTTCAGGCGTGCTTTAGGTTCACTAGCTCTCATGCTAATAGATGGTCCTGTTGGGACATCAATTCGGATAGGCACATTCTCTATAGGGATATGTGATTTAGTTATTCTTTTCAAATCAGTAAATGCGTCTGCCATTTGATTTGCTATATTTTGTAAATGGATGATCTTCTGGACCTCCTGATTACATATAGGGGTACGTGGATCAAAATGAGATAATGATGAAACTTTTCACATAATTTCTCTTTTGATTTCTTTTTTCTCTCCCTCTAATTGTGGGAAATTCGTTTCATCAAACCAACAATCTGCAAATCGAGAAGTAAATAAATCTCCTGTCAATGGTTCAAGATAGCGAATAATAGATGGTGATTCAAACCCAACATATATTCCTAGCCTTCTATGTGAGCCCATCTTACTGCGCTGTGGTGGTGCTACTGGCACATATACAGCACATCCGAAAATTCGTAGATGGGAAATATTTGGTTCATGACCAAAAATTAATTGTGACGGAGAATATTTATTATAATGTGTCGGTCTGAGACGGATAAGTGATATTGCATGCAAGATAGCATGACCCCAAACAGTAGGGGAAATTTTATTTTCATAAGTAGTGGTCTTGCTATCAATTTCATACGTTTAATAAATGACTCTGCAAGGCCATTCTGAGTATGAACATAAGCTACAAGAAGTTCAACTTTTATCCCAACTAATAGAAAAAGCTTGAGATGAGAATTCTTCAGCATTATCAAGGCGAATAGCCTTTATAGGATAATCTGGGAATTGTGCCCTTAATCGAATTATTTGGGCTAATAGCTTTGCAAATGCCAGGTTACGAGATGATAGTAGGCACACATGAGACCATCTTGAAGATGCATCTATTAGGACCATAAACTATCTAAACACCCCACTTGGTGGGTGAATAGGTCCACATATATCCCCATGTATACATTCTAAAAAGGCAGGGGATTCAATGCCAACCTTCATTGGTAATGGTCTAGTGATCATTTTGCCTTGATAACAAGCATCACAACAAAATTCATCATTTGTAAGAATCTTCAGGTTCTTTAATGGATGCCCACTTTAATTTTCAGTGATTCGTCTCATCATTATTGATCCAGGATGTCCCAAACGGCCATGCCAAAGCACAAAAATATTTGAATCAGTAAACTTCTGGTTTACGATAGAGTGTGCTTCAACTGTACTAATCTTTGAATAGTATAAGTCAGAAGATAAAGTTGGTAACTTTTCTACAATGCACTTCTGGCGAGATACATTCTTTGTAATACAAAGATATTCCACATTCATTTCATCTATCGTCTCAACATGATACCTATTTCGGCGGATATTTATAAAACTCAACAAGTTTCTTCGGGACTTGGAGGAGAATAATGCATTATCTATAATAAGTTTTGTTCCCTTAGATATAAATATAGTGGCTCTTCCGGAGCCTTCAATCAAACTTATATTACCAGAAATTGTTGAAACATTTGCTTTTTGCTTATGCAAATAAGAAAAGTATTTCTGATCTTTGAATATGGCATGAGTTGTTCCACTATCAATTACACAAATATCTTCATGATTGGTCTTTGATCCAAACATAATTTGAGGATTATCCATATTCTTCAAAATGACATAAACAAAATAAATATAATAGTAAACATTATTATCAAAGTACAACTTTTATTTATGTAAAATAATTACATAACCATACTATCTACTACAATCAACAAAAATTAAAATACTTATATTTCTACAGATTCATCACCGATCACATGACTTGTTTCTCCTTTCGGGAGTGCAAAGTAATCAGCTATATCCAAATGAATGAAGTCTAAATTATCTTCAGAAATAAAATTTGCTTCAGCATTTTTCTCTGTCTTCTTTAGGGAGGCTTGATAAAGCTCAACCAGGTGCTTTGGCGTACAGTAAGTACGTGACCAGTGCCCTTTTTCCTCCACATCTATAGCAAGCATTTTCTGCATTTGTTGCTTGCACCGCTTCATGCTTTTGTTCCTTTCTTTTCCACTGCTGATGGTGAAGAGGGTTCTTTGATGCATTATTATTACCATGATTAGAGTTTCTTCCCCGACCACAGCCATGACCACGACTGGGGCCACGACCTCTTCCACGCTTAGCTTGGTGGAAGTTCGTCTCAATCACTTCAGGGAATGGATAAGAACCAGTAGGTCATCTTTCATATTTTTTCATTAATAGCCCATTATGTTGATCGACTATAAGAAGATGTGAGATAAGTTCAGAATATCTTTTGAATTCCATCTCTCGATATTGCTGCTGTAGGAGCATATTCGAGGCATGAAAAGTAGTGAAAGTTTTTTGCAACATATCATGATCAATAATATTATCACCACATAATTTTAATTGGGAAATAATTCTGAATATAGCAGAATTATACTCACTGACAGATTTAAAATCTTGTATCCTTAGATGAGTCCAATCATAACGTGCATGTGGATGAAACTGCCATCTTCATGTGGTCATATCTATCTTTCAAATTATTCCACAGTATGACTGGATCTTTAACAGTGAGATATTCCATTTTCAAACCTTCATCAAGGTGATGGCATAGGAATATCATTGCTTTGGCACAGTCTTGGTTTGATGCATGATTTTTGTTATAGATGGTGTCTCCCAGACCCATTGCATCAAGATGTATTTTAGCATCAAGCACCCAAGACATGTAGATTTTTTTCGATATATCCAAGGCTACAAATTTAAGTTTAGAAAGATTTGACATTATTTGGAAAAAGAAAGTTCGTACCTCTGATACTTTCAAAGTATTTACTCGAGATGGTAGAATCTCGTACTGATAATGTATTATAAAATAAAGATTGTAAAGTAAAGACAAGTATAGAGAGAAACTGATATATTATTCAACTTCAAAGTTATGTACATAATGAACTGAAATCTCCTCTATTTAGAGAAGAAAGGAAGTTGCTGTGTAAGCTGCTACTGCAAGTTGCTGTGTAAGCTGCTTATAAGCTGCTATTATACCAGATATAGATAATCTTCTATCAGAGGTAATATTTATCCATCACGGAGTACCGAAAGGATAAGCTCATTGTACCAGATATAGATAATCTTCTACCCGGGGTAATATTTATCTACAACGGAGTACCAAAAGGATAAGCTTCTTCAGTAGGCTTATTTTCAATAGAGAACTAAATAGATAAACATATTTACGGCAGAGTTCAGTATGAATAAGCTTCTTCAGGAAGCTTATTTATAACAGAGTACTAAATTAACATCCATAATATAATATATTCATAACATAATTGAAGTATTAAAGTGAGAAATACAACCAAAAAGCCTTATTAGGAGAACGTGGCAAGTTATCTTATGAGGGTAGTTACTATATGGGCATCTGAACTTTAAAAACATAGATAGACAACAAAGTTTAAAACCTAATGCATCCGGCGCTACCTTAATAAAATATTTATTTATTTATTTATTTTAACCACTAATCTGTGTGCTTAGTAGTGGTTTTTATTAATAATAAAAAAATATAAAATTGTCAGGAGGTCTCACAAGATGAATAAAAATAAAACATGAATTTACATATATCCTATTACCAAAGCTGAGCATTACTCTCAACTTTAATAGTACCATAATGAGCTATAGAAATTTGCATATGAAAAACCAAGCTTAGCCAATTGATTTCATGATTAACGATCGTCCACGGGATGCATAATATGTTGGAATACAACATTAGTAATATTGAAGTTGAGCATTGCAAATCCAAGCAAGCTAGATGCTTCAGTTAGCACCTGGAACTGAAATTCAAAGTATGCAATGTCAAAACGATCGCTAGTCCATACGCAAATATGCTTAAGAACATTGTCCAGCTCCTTGCCACCCTATTGTTCTTGTTACTTTGTTTTATCAATTCATGATTGTACGTGATAGTTATGAGTAGAATCCACTCGAGTCTTCCTTCCTCAAGTATAGGGCATGCAGAAAATACCTGGGAGATCTTCCAAGCAATACTCAAACATCCTGCAAACTGAGCCAAATCCAATGTCCTAAGTTGACACTTCTGGTTAGTGAGAGTCTCTTGCGTGTTCCAGTGGTCAATATGCTTTCATGTACCTTGCCATTACATGTTCGTGGAGCCTATAGGAAGCAGAGAAAGCTAAGGAAATTATGCCTTTTAGTGTAGTGTTCCCCATCCTAACCAAACGGGTACACAATGCAACTATTCCAGTTTGGCCGACTTGTGTGAGGCTTATTCCACTTCTTGCTTGTTTAATTTTTGATCTAGTCCATACTGTGATTGCACCTACTGGGAATGAGAATCGAAGATACTAATACCACCTAGACAAACTTGGCCACAACATAGAATCCAGCTCCATTTACTGTACCTGCAAAACAAGAAACAACGTTAGTATATAGAGTCTTCCTACTCTCCTCCATATGGATTTAAGTTGGAAGTAGAACGTGTACTCTTAATCCTATGATCTCCTCATATCCTCCTTCTCAACACTTCATCCTCCACCTTATTACAGTCAGATTCTACATCATCTTCATATCATCACGTTTACTCATCATCGAAGACTTTGCCTTGGTTGTCCTTACCCTTATGTAGGGTATCTGTAATTTATCATTGTTTAATATCTTCCTTCCTTGAATGTCTATTTTCACAAATGAATTCACATGTACCATTGCATGATGTTCTATAGTTAAATTAGCTAGGTAATCTGCCAGTTTATTACCCTCTCTCAGTACATGTACAACTTGAAACACCCCTCTAGCCATTAGAGTTTTAATCTCCTCCGCCCGATTAACAATGTTCCAAGGTTGTTCCCAGATCTCTTCCAGAATATTTTTTATTAATAAAGAATCTGTTTCAATCACGCAGGGAGGAAATTGTTCTTGGACTACGTACCTTATTGCCTTCAGTATTTCCTGAGCTTCAGCTATATTATTGGTAGCATATTCAAGCTCATCTGCCTGTGTTGCAAATATAAGATCTCCAACTCCATCTCTAATACAAAAGGCATATGACGCCCCCTCCCACTGTCCCTTCTCCGTGCACCATATGTGTTACATTTAATCCACCCCACAGGAGGCAGCTGCCACAACACTTTTGTATACTTCAATTTAGAGACATGATGCCTTAGTTTTTCATGCAAATCTGGCCAATTTGTTGTGACTTATGCGAAGCTTGGCCTTCTCACCTTTAACAGCCTATGTATATCTGTCGAGATTAGAAATATCAACCTATTGATGGACACACTCTTCCTATGCATGCCTGAGTTCCTTCTCTTCCATAAATGCCATACAATCAAACAAGGCATGGCATGATACACTGGCTTCAAGCTTGCATTCATTAGCCTTCTCCATCATTCATTAATAACTTGCACAAGTTGCTTGCCTTCTATATTAATCCTTGTAGGAACACCAAAGTATTTCCAAATAAATTTGGCCGCCGGAGACTTTAGGAAGACATGTGGTAGTGTTTCTTCCTTAATATCATTATCCTATTCAAAGATTATTTTAGGAGAGGTCCGGAAAATATTTAATTTCAAGAAACAATGATTGGATGCTTAGCAAGCCAATTAATTAGTTTAAGTTCAATTTTTATGTGTCTATAGTATACAGAACTATCAGGTTATCTTTACAAGTCGTAGCATAGCAGATATCTTATCATATTTTCAAGATTATAAATTTTATTTTTTATGAAAAATTATTGTAGATATATTTTAAATGACCCGATAGTGTATAAAAAAATTTACGCTGTCAGTACATATAAATTTAAATATTTTCTTGTTATACTTCCAAAAGGGGTTCATCTTTGTTGCTTTGACGAATATATTTTGAGGTACCTTTCCAACAACACTTATCAGCATATTCAAATACGAAAGCCAAAAAGTGTTCAAAGAAAGAAAAAAAGGGCTTGAACGAAAATGCCCCGAGTACAGCCGAGCCCTTCTACTTGTCGGTACCAATCTTAAATTTGGATCTGCTCCACTAA